>NC_050446.1:44105419-44405419 GCF_903995425.1 Onychomys torridus | reverse complement strand
AAATTTTTACTTCCTAATTTTTATCACCAATAAATTAATGAACTAGGCAGGGTCTGTTACTATTCAGCTGGAAAACTCTGATTAAAATTTTAAACTTCACCAAGTCCTTATTTTCTCATATCTAAAATGAAGGAGTTAAGTTAGTAGATCTTTAAAAATTATTACGGCACTTAAACACTATGGTTTTTGAAGATAAAAAGGAATACACATTTTAGTATGCTCTCTATTAAAATGGTGATTACAGACTACACAGGAAATACTTATCAGTACTTATTTCTAGCACACCAAGCTACAGAAAGTGGTAATATATTGTGGAGTAGTTTCTGATATGAATAAAACTTCTATATTAAAATAAGAGATGGTCAATATATATTTGTTGTTAGAAATATGTATATATATACAGTTCATTATTTAGAAGAGAATCAGATATTTCAGGGTTTTTTTTTTCCCTTTTGGGAAGGTTTGAGGAAAACAAACCTAAAATTAAGAGGTAATGAGATGTATGTGGACTACTTAAAGAGAATGGAGCTTGGCCTAGAGAACTAATTACGTAAGGAAAGATACAGATTATACCTAAAGCTGAAATATAAAGCCAGAAATAAAAAGTGTGAGTACCCTCCAAGACAACCATGTAGTGGAGTTGCACCAGTGAATCCAATAAACCAAGAACATGAGCTAAGGGCAAATACTTAAAAAAATGAAATTATAGAATCCAATCATTTGGAACCTAAGAGAAAATAGTTTTAAGAAAATTATTTAGCCACAATCAAAGAAATCCAATCTCATATCTGTAATATAATTTGCAAGAGATGCTTCAAGTGTTACTTTGCACAAATAACCTTTTGATTATATTGAAATACTTTAAGTTGTAGAATCAACCCAGTGTTCACCTTATTAGCATATTTTAACTGATTTTTATAAACAAAATTAGAAATTTTTCATAGAAATTATGCTAAAATTTTATTTTTAAAGAGGAGATAAAATTGCATTTCACTCAAGGATCATAGACTTCTCTTTATTATTTGTATTGCTCATTTCAACTTCTTCTTTCAATAAATATTTAAGTGATAAGAATATATTCCTTACTTTGAAGTCACACACACACACACACACACACACACACACACACACACACTTTTGGTTCAGAGCTGATTTCACAGAGAATTTGAAAACTTGAAAATCGCCTACCACCTCCTTGAAAACCAACTTCATAAATGACTGCTTCATGCTCCGTCAACTGTCTTTAACATAATGAATTATAAAGCATGGTTAAATCACCTTGCAGGGACTCCTTAAAAGTGAATAAAGTCCCTTTACTTTCCTACTTATTATTCCTCTTAGAAGAAGATCAGCAGGAGATACCAGATGGTTAGGTTTCCATCCATACTAATCTTAAAGGCAGTCAAATATCAAATGGTCCATGCTACCATTAAGCAACCTTTTGGATATCATGTAAGTCATTTTTGAGGGTCACTAGTAGACTAATTATAAGTACTATAATTATTATATATTACACATAATAATTACATAATCCAAAATATTTGAAGTGTTATTTGCTTTTGTTATGAGTTAACTTCTATCAATTATAATATATTATTTAATGCTAACTAACACAAGTAATAAAAAAAAGCACCAAAATAAAAATCAATAACAAGCCTGACCTAGAAAGTATGGACATAGTGAGCAAGAGCCACAATGCTCTCACGCTGAAAAGTTTTGAAAAGGCTCTTTACACCTAAAGAAGTTTACTCCTGGATAGCAAATACAACTCTCAGAAGGCAGATAATTTTCTTTTAATTCTTTATTCTCTGACCTTTTATCTCTGTCCTTACCAATTTTACCATGCTTTGTGATAATGAAGTTGACATCATCCATGAAATCTTGAAAAATACACATGATCTGAGTGTTCCTTAGTTTCTTCTAAGAACTACTAATGAATCATGTCTCATGATTTTATCTAGGTCCAAATCTTGAGCTGTTGCTTCTATGGGTCCCTCACAGGGCCAATCCAGGTTATGAGGCAGTTTCTACAAAGGTCACAAGAAACTTGAACATAGTTCTAATGATACCTCCATCACTAAGTGCCATGCAAGTTAAGAGAGGCAGATCTCGGCATGATTCAAATACCCAAATACTCATGTGACGTCGGCCTTCACAACTGCAGGCCCTAGATCCATGTATATAGATTTTAACAACCAGAGGCAGTATGAGACACCAGAATTTCAATAATTCTTATATAGATTATTGATGAATTTTCTTGATTTTAGCCCATTTTTCTATTTACTTCTAATATTTATCCTAATAAAGCCTTTGGTCTATGACTTAAGCTATATAGCTTGTGCCATTCTGAATAATCACTGAGATATTACTTTGTTAGGACTGAAATGTTGGCTTCCACTCACTTGTTCATTGACTTTTGTTTTCTAAAATTAGGTGTTGTTCCTTCTTCTGTTTTTTTTTTTTTTTTCCCTAGTGAGTTGAAAAACTTGTCCATATTATCACTGCAACAGAATTTGGGATGGGGGATGAAAACAAATAAACACATCTACTTTTCTTTCTTATCTAGAGTGACGTTTTCTTAAACCCATTTTAGGAAACACATAACATCTGGTTATTTCCAGTGAATCTGCATCAGGCCTGAGCTGTGATACTGAAATTTAAATGTACCTGAACAGTACTGACACCTCATTAAATCATGGAATTTTCTGACTAATAACAGTGCATCATAGCTAGGGATCCTTGGAATTTCCGAAAAGCCTTTCATTAGCTTCCCAGCACAGAAATGGTTTTCAACAATGGTTTTCATTTGCTCTTCATGAGACCTAAGAGGGTTTGCTATTGGTTCTGTAGAAAACAAGGCTGCGGAACCAGCAGTGTTACCTGCCCAGAACTCCATCATAGGACTACATATATATATATATATATATATATATATATATATATATATATATATACATATATATATACTAGATGTTTTATGCTTATTTTCAATTCTGGATCCTAAAGAAGAGTTGTATCTAATAATGGCCTGTAGAGAGCAACGGCATTTTGGACCAGACCTTTCCTGCCTCTTCCTGGTAAGTAGCCAATATGGAGGTCAGGTATATCATTAACAGAATGCTGCTGTTATGTCCTATCATTTCTCCTGCAAGGAATTATAAACCTGGGTACTTGTCATCTTCGATCCTGTTAGTCTTCCTTCATTAACACTGAACTACACCTGGAAGTGCAGCAAGTAATGACATAATTACACCTTTTCATGGTCTCATTTCAGCAATTTCTATATAACATGTTGGTATGTTACATTTACCTCAAAATTTTAATTACCTTAGTTTGAGATGATAGAATGATAAAGGCCTTGGGTGTGAGTCATAAAAAATGCTGTTAGTTAATCTTGACACACACAGGAAGTTTAACAATGATAATGAAGACAAAGTAGCAGCAAGAGAAAACACTGGGTACATTCCTGATGCCATGTAGGAAATCCATGAATAAATAATTACTCTCCATTATCAACCTGACAGTCCATTATCTGTTATAATGTAGTATACCTTGCACTGTGAACTGAATGTCATGAACTGAAGTAGTCAGGACAAGAAAGGAAACCCAGAGATAAAGATTTTTCTATCTACCTATCAAGAATTTATTTTACACAAATTCTATGGGCTATTCGAAATATTAAGCTTATAAAACATAAAAGACCTGTAAGTATGCTAATTCTGGTCCTAGTCTAGAAGAGCTGCTAGCAGAGTTAGTGTATGGGTTGGTGACTAATTATAATTGGAATCAATATTAATGTTCACGTTGGAACAGAATACTAGGACATTTCTAGCCAGAATGTTTTAGAAAAAGTTATACTCAAAGACCACTCCTCGGGCCTAGTTCCATGTGAGTCTGTGCAATAAGCCCTGAAGAATGCATAGGTGACCTGCATTGCTTTTTCCACCTCTCACCAGCAATAAAATATCACTGACCACACATTAACAAAAGAAATCAGCTACTGAGCCAATGTCAAGGTCCAGACTCAATGTGGAACTCTGGAAAAGTAGGTCACAGATGTCATATGCAAAGGAAAGGCATGAATACACAAGTCAGGAAGGTTGATTATAAATGTGATCTCTTTCTAAAGAAGAAAAGGGGATATGATATAGATGTAATAGGAAAAAAGGGTAGATTAAGAAACTTCTAAAGAGCAACAACTTGTTTAAAATGTTTTACATTGGTATAGATTTTAGTCTATTGATACAAACTTAAAGTTAATTTTGTTATACTGTGTGTATATTTCTACTCTTTTTTGAAGTATTATGTTTATGCAACTCATTTAGATTGTAATGGATAATTAAGAAATACAGATCAATTAGTCTTCTATGATAGTCAAACTTATAGTCATGTTAAGTTTTCTAGGTATACATAGATATATTTCAGATAGACAGGTAATCTTCAAATATTTCAAAGACCTACAGAATATGGCATTTAAAATATTTTTAAAATTTAGACTTTCTGGACAGTGAGACATGTCTGCTCCTGGCAGCACTGATTTACTTCAGAGAGGAGGATGGGCATTGAAGACACGTCATATGGAATTTATCTTCACCTTGGCAAAAATAGCCATTTGGGCAAGAAACTGTTCTTGCCTGGACTGCTTGATCAACTGGACATGCAGGACCCATAGAAAGCTGACCACTGAACTTTGCTTGACAAAATGGTCCTTCAGGTTCCTGCTTCGCAGAGGAAACTGCCAGACATTCTATAGGACACTGAAAAAAAATTACCAAAAGACTCTAGCCCTGTGGGCTGAAGACAAATGCCCCAACTTTACCAAGGAACATTAGGTGACTGTCCAGGCTGCCAGCTGTCTCTGTCTACCCTGCAAGACTCCAGAAAGTTGCTTGCATCCTTCTCTCATTTCTCAGGTGATATTATAATCTTCTGAGGTCTTTGATATGGTTGAAGACTAGATAGTTATAATTTCCTCAGTTATGATAAAAGATAAGTTAGATATACAACCTTAGACTCACAAATATAAGATAGATAGGATATCATCTTTAATATTGTAACTGTAATTCTTGCTTGATAATTGTTTTATTATCTGAAATTTTACTATATAAAAGTTTAAACCTTGCTTTAAAAAAAAAAAAAAGAAAAGAGGAAGTGCTGTGGGATGTTCTATATGTCAAATATGTTGCTCTGATTGGTTAAAATAAATAAAGTGCTGAATGGCCAGTAGCCAGGCAGGAAGGATAGGGTAGGTGGGACAAGGAAGAGGAGGAGGCTGGGAACAGGAAGGCTGGAAGGAGACACTGCCAGCTGCTACCATGAGAAGCAACATGTAAAGACACCGGTAAGCCACAAGCCATGTGGCAAAGTATAGACTAATAGAAATGGGCTAAATATAAGAGTAAGAGATAGACAATGGTAGGCCTGAGCTAATGGCCAAGCAGTATAAATAAAAAAAAAAGAAAAGAAATGTTCAGATTCCAGAGTGACGAGGCAAGGGAAAGTGTGGAGGAAGAAATAGTTTATGCAGAAGCTGAATGGAAAACACAAAACCACTCCTATGTTATGAAGGAAGGAAGGGAAGGATGGAAGGAGGGTCCAAGGCTCAGTTTTGGGGCTGAGAAAACAGCAAGTACAATCAAATAAGGAAAGTAATAAAGTAATCAAAGAAAAGAAACCTCAGTCCTTGAAATGAAGCATGTGAATATCTTGCTTGGTGGCTAAGTTTCTGGTGTATTCCCAGGACTCAGAAGGCAGAGGCAAGGGGATCTTTGTGAGTTCAGGGCAAATCTAGTCTACACAGCAAGTTCGAAGTCACCCAAGGGAATATAGTGAGACCCTGTCTCGGATCAATCAACAAGGACCCCATCCTGAGCCCTCCATTCTTCCACTTAGTCAAACATACACTAAATAAACATGCTACAAATACCAACCTACTCAAAACAATTTAATGAACCCTTCTGAATAAATGAAGCATACACCGGCTTTTAAATCAGATGCTATCAGACACATTCTCATCTTCATTTTGGAAACACTTTAGTCACTAAAAATCCATTTTCCCATATCCAACACACATTCCATGTTCAGTTTTATACCTTAAACATTTACATTTTCTTTCCTCCTCTAGATGCTGACCTCTATAGCCTCCACTGATGGAGCAATATTTCAAACAATTGAACAGTGGGAATACCTTCCTGCCTTCTCCTGATGCATGTCAATGCCTCACATAATTTTTTTTTCCTGTGCAACAATGATTGTTTCAGGAAGTATAATAATGTTTCATTTTGCTTTGCCTTCATTTTACAATAAGAAAAAATTACCAGAAAATGGAAAATAAAAGCATTGTTTTGAAGATAAGACAATTGGCACAAAATGGAAATGAGTAGTTTCACCAAAATGATGAGTTCTTCACTGATTGGCTCTGTTTCCAACTACAAGGAAATACAACACAATCTTACCTCAGCCTAAGGAGCTGCCCGATTTTTACTACTGAAGGTTTCATCTGGAACACCCCATTTTACTGATGAACAAATGAACTAGTATTTTTAAAAGAATGCCAGTAATTTGGTCTTGGAAGGGGCATCAGTCTCCCAGGGTGGCAGCTACACAGTTGTCACAGACCTTTTATGAAGAGAAGAAAACCTGCAACTCTCTCTTGACAAATGCTTCAGGGAAGCAGACATGCTTCCATTGTTCTGACCACCAGGGTCCCTCACTGTTTCCCCTGGCAAAGTAACTACAAAATATTTTTCAACACTCAAGTCACTTACTGTAGTCTTCCTAAATACTACACGAGTAAACTCTGGAATTCTGTCACTCAATATAAAAGACATGACATCTTCTGTTTGGTGAAGCACCTTTTACACACCACTATTTTAGATATAAATTTATTTATATACTAATAACATTTGCTATAAGGTTTTCATAAATGTTGTGAATTTACAAAACATATACCATCAAATTTTATTACCTGGCAATAATTACTGATTGTATCTTCTACTTTCTAGGTGTTGAATCTCATTTATGATGCTCATCTTCTGGGGCTAGGTTTGGAAAGACAATTACTAATCAAGCATCTAACATGTTAACTCTTCAAAATATACTAAAGGAGAGTGTATCCTACACTAAGTATTTCTATTCATAAACGGGAGGCAATTTCACAAGCATTGGTTGCTTCAATGCTCAAAAGAACCTGTTTCTGACTTGCCTAAAACTATGTTTCTGTTTCCAAAGGATAGTAAACAGGAGAAACTGTCGTGTTACTATCTCACTAGGGGAAATTATGTCATTGCTTGGGTTCTTGGATCATTCAAACATTTATATTCTACAAACTGTATTATACAATCTGTGAGGATCCTTAATACTAGCATTCTCTCTTATTTAACAGTTTGTAAATATTAAGTGGCTCATATTTTTTAACTTGAAAAATGTAGACCCCCCCAATCTCCACATAGCTCAATCTAATGGGATTTAACATAGGCTTGTTATACTATGTCAGATACACCTAGCTTTTTATGGGTGGTTTGAGATTTTTACCCTCATAAAGGACCCTTTACACTGAAGGTGGAAATATAAATCAATGAAACCACTGTGGAAATCAGCATTGAGTCTTGTGAGAAACTAAAATAGAACTACATATGGTCCAGCAATTACAACTTCTTGATATATATACACTGGGATCCTGGTCTTTCTCAGATACATCTCCATATCTGCTTGTTGGCTATATAACCACTGGGATCTTGGTCTCTCTCAGAGACACCTCCACATCTGTTTGTTGCTGCACTGCTCACATTAACCAAGATATAAAATCAAATCTAGATGCCCCAAAATAGATGACCAGGTAAAGAAAACTGTGTATCAATACATACAGTGGAATTTTATTCATCCATAAAGAATGGTATTTGCAAGAAAATACATAAAATTAGAGACCATCATTATTTATAGAAAGAAAGCTAAATTCAGAAAAATAAACCATGTCCCCTCTAAAGTGTGTGTGTGTGACAGTAGAATGGGGATTATTAGAAAAGAGAAAGGGGACAAGTAGAAGTGTGAAGATGGTGGCAAGACCGGGTAATGAGGAGTTACACAACCTAAGTGCTTTTGTCTTGGTTTTCTTCTCTTTATGGCTTACTTAATAATCCCCAAGAAGAGACTTGTTAGATATATTGTGTACCCAAATAAAGCTTGCCAGAGGATCAGAGGACAGAGCCAGCCACTAAATTAGATGTAGAGGCCAAACAGTGGTGGCACACACCCTTAATCCTATCACTTGGGATCTCTGTGAGTTCAAGGGTACACTGGAAACAGAGTCAGGCAGTGGTGGCACACACCTTTAATCCCAGTACTGAGAAGCACACACGCCTTTAATCCCAAGAAGTGACAGCAGGACTGAGAAAGGTATATAAGGTGTGAGGAAACAGGAACTAAGACAATTCAGCTAAGACCCATTTGGATGAAGACTCAGAGGATTTCAGTCAGAGGATTTGCGGAATTGGTGAGGTAATAGGTGGTGGCTGTGGCTTACTTTGCTTCTCTGACCTTTCAGCTTTCACCCCAATATCTGGCTCCAAGTTTTTTATTAAAAGGCCATCTAAGATTCAAACACCAATGATATGGAAAACTGATTAAAGTGTTGTTAGATAGCTACAATGTGTGACTCCATAACTCTCACTTATTTACTTTAATGTTTTCAATTGATTTTTTTTTAAGTGCTGTTTTCTAAAACTATAGTCAAATGACATCAGGTTATAATTTCCACAGGCATTACTAATGTGCCACAGAAACGGTTTTATGCATGTACGTGTTGGGTGAGAGATTTATGAAGAGAGGAAGAATGAAATGGTAAGGAACATACCAGATCTAACCATGCCCAGTTCTTGGCTGCATATGGAAGCCTTGATCTACACCAAGAGAGATGGACTCAGAAACGATTGCTCAGGCTGTGGAACTGTGTGAGAGGTACTGAGTGAATTCACAATGTCAGGGCAATCTCAAAGCCAACTGGGAAGGACAGGTACTATTGTGTTTGCATCACAAAACGAGAAGTGTAGACTTGTGGTTAATCATGACAATACAGGAGTCTACTTGTACTGACTTCAAACCTGATTCTTTCAACTGTAAGACATGTAACTCAAGGCAAGTAAAGACTTGAGTTACCTGGCCAACTAGCACTGAGGCACTGCATTGTCTGGAGCATCCAATGCATTAATCCTAACAAGGGGATCAGCACAGTGCTTGGCATGTCATGACATCTGCTTGATGAATCCTCATTAATCATTACAGTGTCTGTGCATGTCTGAGTAATGACCAATATCACATGGGTGCTTCTTTAATGAAAATATAACATTAGACCCTTCTTTGAGACGTTACTAAGAATATATTAACATTGTGTTCTTTTTGTCTTTTTTCTGTTAAAGGTATGGTGTGTGTGTGTGTGTGTGTGTGTGTGTGTGTGTGTGTGTGTGTGTATGCTATACCCTCAGAGGTATTGGATCTCCTGGAGCTAAAGCTACAGAATTTGCAGGACTCCCAACATGCATGCTGGGAACCAAACTTTGGTTCTCTGCAAGAACTGTATGCACTTTTTACCACTGTGTTACTTCTCCTGGCACCTCTTTTTGTCTTTCTTGACAAAAACGAATGAGGCTGTTATTCCTGTACAGCTTGTATTAAAATAATTTAGAATTTCAATGTGTGACTTCTTTGTATCCCTGTTTTCTGATTTCAATGACAACTGTTTTCGGAAATGTTTATGATTATCATTTGCTTCTCTGCACAGACATTTGATAGAAATCCATTCTCAGATTTTGCTGAATCTGTATATGGTTATTCTATCCTTACCAGCCAATGGGAAAATTCAATCCAGGCTTTCAGAAAAAAAAAAAAAGAAGAAAAAAAAAACTATAGCAATCTTTTTTTTTTTTTTCTGTCCAACTAGCATGCAGAAAAAAGGAAAGGTTTAGAAGAACTCCCTTCAAAGTTTAGAGATGGTTACATGCAGATTTTCCTACTGTAGAAACGAAATCAAGGTCATGGAGCTTAGTGTTGGCTTTGTTCCTAATGCACTCCACACTGGCATCAGGAGCAAAAGGAGGTCAACCTTCAGCCTGCCCTGGCCATTATTATTCTTTGCAGAGAGTCCTAAAACCATCACAGAACAAGCCAATGGCTTCTAATGCTGAGGTTTTCCAGTGCCCATTTGACCTGTCTTCAAGTCAGCCTCCTCCTTCTAAGCTATAAATAGAACTGGTTTGGGCTCTATAGAGAGCAAAGGTAACAAAAAAGTATTCTGGACAGCAACTGGCACCCTGCAGACTGAAGGATAAATCCTCTGAGTTGCTCAGACCCCAATGTCCTGTTTCTAACTGGCTTTCCTTCTGTGGCTTATTTTCAGAGATTTTTTTCATAGCCTCTGTACTCAGGGAGTCTATAGGTCATGTCCACCAAGCATAACTCTTAGGGATCCTGGCCTGGAGCCCAGGAAACAAAGGGACACCAGAATGCTGGAGCCAGAGTGTGTTTCTTCTTCACAGCAAAAGTGTGACATTGGAGTGGCTTACATTCTTGAACCAAAGAGGATGATTCAGATGCAAAGGTTAACTTAAATACTTATGAAACCTTCAGGGTCCTTCTTTTTTTACAGAACACATAGGAGCTGGCAAGGTGGTGCAGTAGTTAAGAATGCTTGTTGCTTCAGCAGCACATATGCTAAAATTGGAAAGAATGTTTGTTGCTCTTCCAGAAGACTCTGGTTCAATTTTCAGCACCCACAGGATGGCTCACAACCATCCCTAGCTCTACTTCCAGGGAGCCCAACTCACTCTTCTGGGATCTGAGAGCACCAGACATACACGTGGTATACATACAAACATGCAGACAAAAGGCTCATACACATAAAATTTAAAACTAATAAAAAAATAAACTAAAGGAAACATATAGCCTTACACATATGTAATTTTTAAAAAAGTACTTAAACATAAGCTAATTTTTAGTTTCCTTTCCCAAACACTAGTGTTCTGGTAGGAGACTAAAGGACAATCCAGAGGTAAGAACACACTCAGTCATCTATCTGATAAAAGTAACTAACAAGAAATCCAATTAGACAGCCAGACTTGTTAGGGAATGGTACTGTTAATGCAAGCTTGGGAACACTAAGGGCACAAATGAATCAGGCATCTGAACTCCTTCAGAAGCTGGCCGTAATACTCTATTCATCTTAATACTTATACAACTTGGTTCAGTTTTATGCAATCTGTGATGTTTGGTCTTCACTGGCAACTTGATGGTAGTTAGAATCACCTAGGTGAACCACCACTGGTTTGTCTCTGGTAGCTTCTCAAAGTTAGTAAAGATGAAAGATCTACCCAGAATGGCTTGAGTCCCAGGCAAAATCAGAGAATAGGTGAGCCCCAGCATTCCCTGCCCTCTGCTTCCTGATCTCCCAACTGTGACATGTCCTGGACACATTCTTGCAGCTGTGAGCTCTGTCATGCTTTCCCAGTCAGGACAGACTGGACCCCCCCCAAAAAATGTAAATACCAAGTGGCTTTGATCAGGCATTTTATAGTGTAAAAAGTAACTAACCACAGTCCCTTATTAATGAATCTTAGGGTTTATTTTTTGTTTTACATCAAAATTGATTATATATGCTCTGTGTAAGCTTATCATACAGAAATTCTGAAAAAAATTATCTCAGGACTTAAATTCTGTAAATTATTTAGGGAAAAAAAATCTGCCATTCCCTTTATGCACAATCAACAGCAAACTTTGCACTAAAAATCATAAGAAACACTTTTTGTAACGTCTCTGATGAAAGTTCCTTTAATTATCTGACTTCTGATAGTTTACACTGTACACCTGTCAGGGCGATTTTCTCCTATTCTGGAGGCTGACCCTTCACTCACCTGATTGTTTTCTTTGTTATGCAGAAGCTCTTCCACTGCTTACAGTCAGTCTCCTTGGTCACATCTTGGTTTTATTTCCTAAGCTATTAGAGTCCTATTCAGAAAGTCTTCACCATGCTTACATCCTGAAGTGGTTTTCCCTATACTTTCCTAGCATTTTCAAACAAATAACATGATTTCATTCTTTCTTAAAGCAAAATAAAACTAAGTTGTCTGTATAATGAAACATTTTCTTTTTCCATTCATCTTGCTTTTGACCTCCAGGCTAATCTGTAACACTGCTACTGGGAATAGCAGTGTAGGATATTGATTTAGAATCCTTTGACTATGTATTCACAGGTGGTATTACTGTCATATTGTAGCCCATTTTTGTTTTGTTGAGAAAACATACTGTTTTCCATTGTAGCTAGACTAATTTAATTTCTACCAACAGTTGTTAAGTGTTACCTTTCCCCATCATCATTGACAATATTTGTTATTTGTTTTTTTCAAAGTTTTAAAAACTCGACCATTGCCAGTAGTCTATTGTGGTAGTATCCTTGTGGATTTCTAGGGACCTCTGTAGCCCTTTGCTTCTTCCTATTCCCATGGGGTCTTCATTTATCATGCTCTCTTTTTCTCCCTCTCTGTTCTTGATCCAGAACGGACCTACTCTGGTGATCCAGATAGCCAAACACCCTAAGTGTCATGCTGGAACTCTCATCCAATAACTGATGGAAGTGGATGCAAAGATCAATGGCCAGACCCCAGGTGGAGCTCCAGGAGTCCAATGGGTGAGAAAAAGGAGGGACTGTATGATTGAGAAATTTTGAGACCAAGATTGGAAGAGCACAGGGACAAATAGCCAAACTAATGGAAACACATGAACTATGAACCAATAGCTAAGGAGCCCCTAAATGGATCAGGCCCTCTGGATAAGTGAGATAGTTGATTAGCTTGAACTGTTTGCGAGGCCCCCAGGCAGAGGGGACCGGGACCTGTCCTTAGTGCATGAGCTGGCTGTTTGGAACCTGGGGCCTATTCAGGGACACTTCGCTCGGCCTGGGAGGAGGGGACTGGATCTGCCTGGACTGAATCTACCACTACCACGTTGAGCTGAATCCCCAGGGGGGTCCTTGCTCTGAAGGAGATGGGAATGGGGGTGTGGGCTGGGGATGGAGGACAGGGGAATCCATGGCTGATGTGTAAAATTAAATTAAATTATAAAATTATAAAAAATACATTTAAAAAATTTTTAAAACTTACTTATTTGGGAAGGTGGTACTAAACCATGGCACATATGTAAGGTCAAAGGACAACATAGGGGAGTTGGTTCTTACTTTTCATCATGTGGATTCAGGGGATCAAACTCTTAAGTCTTTAGGCTAAGTAGGTAGCATCTTTATCTACTAAGGCACCTCAAAAATACAGATTTGTTTCCTTCGTGAACCATTCTGACTAAGGTGAAACAAACTCTGAATGTTTGCTGTGTGATATTTTGATCCTGTTTGGACAAATAAAGCTTGTTTGGAGTCAGAGGGCAGGGCCAGCCACTAGCTGACCAACATTAATCATAGAAGTTTGGAGGACTGTAGACACAAAGAAGACAGGAAATAGTAAGGCGGGGCAGAGAGAGAATCAAGGCCTTTTTGGATAAAGGAGCCAAGAGGTAGCAAGCAACTGTGGCTGCTCCCCTGCTTCTCTAATCTTTCAGATTTTTACCCCAATATCTGACTCCTGGCTTTTTAATTGATGAGATTAATTAGATTAACACTTTAAATGTCTTAATTTATAATTCCCTAATAAGATGTCAATCTTATTTTTTTTCACGTTGACTGGACATTTGTACTTTATCTTTTGAGAACAGTCTGTTCCTTTCATTAACCTACTTACTAACTGCATTGTTTGTTGTCTTGGTATTTAGCCTGTCCAGTTCTTTATGTGTTCTAGATATTGTCCTCTATCAAATGTACAGCAGGACAATGTATGCAACTGGTGATAGTCATATAAAGCAACGAAAGTCAGAATCCGAAATACTGCATGCTTTTTCATATTTGTGAACCACAGACTTTTAGTTAAAAATCCAGTATGTATGACATGAAAGTAGAATTGAGGTTACATGAGGGGATGAGTGAGAATAATGGAAAGGGAAGGGGAGAGAACAAAGGAAGGTGAGAGATGGATTAATATGGTTAGAGTACATTATATACTTGTTTTAAGATGTCTTCATGAAACACATCATTATGCGCAATGAAAATACACCAGTAAAAATTTTAAAAGAATATATACATGCTAGATTTTAAATGGAAAATGTATATGCATCAAAATTTGTAATGAAACTACTGAAGGAGAGCATAAAAGTTTCCTTTGAGAACTTGTAATTAAGCTTCTTTAGTATTCGTTCAAGCAGCTCACAGGCCATCTTGCAGGGGAACTGTGGAAATTCACATGCTTCTTGAAAGTACTTCTAAGAACAATGTGACTTGCTATGTGGGCGGTGTTACAGATTGGATTTCTTTCTTCATGTCTGGAGACCAACAGAGCCCACTTGAGGACACCCAAGTCCCATTATACATATGCCTTTTTAATGTCTGATATGTCCTTTGTCATTTGTCTTTTAACCTCTAGTTCAGGTCACTGACCTTATTATCTGGATTCTATAACTCCATATGCCATTCTATCAAAGCTGGAGCAGCCTATATACTTCAGTCCATCTCCTGACATCAACATATTTATTGTGTCCTATCATTGTTACAGTAGGCAGTAAAGACCCATTAAAGAAAAACAAATTCCTTCTGCTAAAGAGACTGGAATCTTTGGCATTAGTGAAGATTTAACATTCCAGTTTTGCAGGTCAATCACCAGGGACTAGCCTCCAGAAGACAGAGCCACCTTGGACATGCTAATGAGATGGAGAGATTTATCCTTTTAAAAACTCAGAAAGATGTATGTACTTATTTTTCTTCTCTTCTGTATTTCTTTTCAGGTGCTGAGCAGAGCCTTCCAATGTTCTTTCTGGTACTCTGAGCTCTCTTATTCTTTCTCTGATGCCCCTCTGATGCCATTTGGCTTCATATCCAAAAGACTTCTGATCTCATTACCTAAACTTAAATGGTACAGTTCTCACACACCCACCTCTCTTCTATCTCCCTCCTCTAGACAGCTGAGGAGATTGGCAGCTTGCCGCTTTAGAGTTTTGTTTCATGTATTTTCTTTTAAACTCTAATAAAATTGCCCATTAGCTTCCTTTTGAATCTATTCTTAAATCATTTTATTAACCAGACTAAGTACTCCAGGAGTAAACCAAATCCATATTTCCCTCCTAGGATAATGCTTCTCAATGAGATGATTAGAGCTGTTCTCTTCTTCATTTGCTCTTTTCAAGCAACAATCAGTTCTTGGTGGCCTAAATAAATAAATAAATAAATGGATGAATGAATGAATAAATGAAGTGAATGAATAAATAAATAAGTTAAGTGCCTCTATTGATCAAATTCAAAGTGTGACAAAATTGAAAATAATTTTTAAAATACAACAAGACTCATACTTTGTTCCATCAATATTACTATTCTTAGAATTGTGAAGAATGTGAATACTTCACTTTGGAGTCTGAAAGAATCAGAACCTGTGGTGAAAGTACACATAGCTTTATGTGAAAGCTGCTTTTGTGAAACACTGATGAGGAGAACTGAGGGGAGATGAAGAAATCATGAAAAGTTAGCATGTGGCAGGGTGGGGGTGAAACATATTACTAACACTGGCTATTGCTTACATGGACTAAAAGAGTAAAAAAATTGGAACATGCTCCAGTTAATCCACTTTGGAAGTAAAGAAGTGAAATGCTTCTAACTCTGAGGCAGATCACTTGCTTTGCAAGCTGCTGAGGGAAAAATGTGATGCAATCACAAGACTTACAATAATGACACATGACAGCCTGGCCAATGCTGAGTAACAAGAACTAAAATAAAATGAGGAGTAGACACCCTACTTCATGTACTATCATGATACCCAGATATTTTATATCATTCTTTAAATGAAATGAACAGGACCAGAACTTACATAGTAATTATTTTTTGATTGCCTGTCATTAACCAGAAGTCACTAGCTATGTAAAAACCCTATGAAAGTTTTCTTAAGAATCAGCTCCCCAGCTCCCCGTGAAGTTTGTGCTTTGCAGGTTAGACCTATTTTAAGCAGGTTAATTCCTTGATACTTCCAATCAAAGGGGAAAATATTGAAATGATTTTGTTGTGGCATCTTTTTAAGCCAAAATTCTAGTTGTTGTATCAACTTCTCTAAATTCAAAGAATTAACAGAAAGCAAGAGACTACTAGAATTTTAGCAGATTTAAGTATTTATTTCCAAGTGTGGTTAAAGGTGAAAGATGAGCTTTTGGAACCTCCAAATTCCTAAAGTGGCATTTATGAGAAATTATATATAAACATATATGACTGGTGTGGAATATGCTTTTTGTACACTGCGAAGATGTGTTTCTCTGGCTTAATAAAAATCTGGACAGCCAATAGCTAGGCACCATTTCCAGGCAAAGGGGACTCTGGGACAGAGATGCCAGGGGATGCAGAACAAGTAGAGATTTGGTAATAAAGTCATAAGGGAGAGAGTAAATCAATAAAAATTGGTTAATTTAAGTTATGAGAGCTAATGGGACAAGCCTTAGCTATAGGCAGAGCTTTCATAATAGGTCTCCACATCAGTGTTTTGTGAGCTGGTGATCCAAAGAAAAATCTGTCTACATATGGCTATCTGTTGAAAACCCTTTGCAATTTGTTAGAAGGTAATCAATATGAGATATACTCTGAAGTGTGAAACAATGGCTAGAAATGCTTCAAAAATACACTTTATTGCATCAAGCTAAGCAGAACATTTTTTCAACTTGTGTGGAAATAAAAACTATCACTATATTTTGAAAAGATCTCCTCCCAGCATAAACATGCTGCCTTATGGTAACTTGAACCACTCTGAAATAAAATTTGAAAGGTGGAGTTAATTCTGCTTCACTTACCCAGTTAAATGGCACAGGTGTGTGTGGGGGGTAGGGGAGATACTTTGAATTACATAAAAATTATAAAGTATTCTATCAGTCCAACTTTCAAGATATTAATAATTTGTTTCTTTTTCTTGAAACTGTTCTGGACAAGTAAGGAACAACTTGTCTTCACATTCGAGAAAGAAGGTTTTATGAGTTGTGAAGCTCTCTGCCAGGCATTGAAAACAGGAACTAAAAGCAGAGGATGACGGAATTGATGACAGCCACTATTGCTCATTGTAACTGTGTAACGAATACCAAATCTCACACCACAGGCCACTGGTTGGTGAGAAGAGATCAATCTACGGTTGAGAAAGTGCAATGTTTTCTGTTGATAGAGAACATCATACATATAAGATAGGTATAAAATAAAATTTCACTTCCTTTTGGTTCATAATTCACAACTCTTTCAGAAGTTTATTCATAACAAGTAGTATTTTAAGCAATAATTGTGACATTAAAGATGTTTTTAAAATATGAGTTGATGTGGAGGGAAGGGAAGTTCACCCTACACTAGCTTCCATATGTTATTAAAAGAACAAACACTTTATCTGGGAAGGCTTAGTAGTAAATGTTTCAGTTAAGTTTAAAAAATCAAAGGGTGCATATCACACTATCATGAAAAGAGTCTAGTCAAGTTTGTATGATTTACCCTAACAATGCTTAGGAAATATATCTTAGCAAGTATATTAAGTATTCCTATTCTACAGATATTTGGCAGTCATCATAGAGAAAACTGAGTTGTGTAACAGTCAACATTTAGTGACCTATTTATGTAGATTTAAGAGAATTTTATTAGGATCTGAGCATATAAAGCCACAAAATTTATGCAAAATATCTTTTCTGTGGTTGTCATTTTGAAAAGGAAAAAGGTCCAAAATCTTGAAATATTTTAAAATACAAAGTGAAATGATTATTTTATACAATAAAAATGTACTGAAACATTTCAGTAGTCCAACTGAACAGCCTGATCATAATCAAGAAAAAATATGCTTCCATCGAAAAATACATCATAATCACATATAAACTTGGATAAAATATGACTTCTTAGTAAAAATGATCATTTAGAATGTTAAATGGCATTTCACATTCTATAATATTTTGGCTTTTGATAACAACCAAATGCATCCATAGTGTGATCCCTCACTAGCCATTAATTTGGCATAACCATGATTGGCATATCATGGCACAGCACTGGCACTCTAGGAACAAATCATGTTCCTAGAGGGGCTGGTAAACACATGCAACCAAAGGGGTATTTGCTAAAGAACACATCGGCACATACCACCTAGCTTATGATATATATCCATATAAGTCAAGATAAAACAGCATGTGCCAGTCACAGTGACTCTGTGTCTGCTGTGGGTAGGAAGAAGCCAGATTAATATATTAGCAGCCATGCATCCTTTATAAGTTTTTCTTTCTCATCCCAAGAGACTCAACTTATATTCAATACTTTCATCATTTTAAGTGTTAATGTCAATGTCAAGCAAGCATATATATATATGTATATATATACATACAAACATAAAACAATCATATATTATATAGCATATAAATAATCAATTATTGTATAACACATATGTAACAATTATATATTATAAAACACATACACATATAACACATTTTAAATGTTCTGCTGACAAGCTCAGTTAAAAATGCCACACTAACACTGGTGACACCTCCCTTTCCATTTCTTTTTTTTTTTATTCTTGAGGATTAAGATCCTCAAATCACCCAGCAGTGAAGTTCATAATGGGATGTGATCAGCCACAAAGCCACCTTACTGTTAGCGAAGGCAGAGCAGGAAGAGATGCTCACCATACTGCAGGACTGAAGAAGAGTAATCGAAACAGACAAGTGCACTTTTGTTTGGTCAAAGAGGAAAGCCAGCAAGAAAAGCCCTGAAAGGGCCAGCAAGATTGCTGAGAGAGCAAAGGCACTTGCTGTGCAACCCTGCCAACTGGACTGTGATCCCTGAAACACAGCACAAAGGTAGAACAGAAGAAACTACTCCACGAAGATTGGTCTGACCTTCACAGATGAGCCATTTCCTGCACACACCAGTTCTCTCTCGCAGAGACACACATCATAGACACACAAACACAATAATGACTTTTAAAAAAAAAATGAAGGAAAATCTAAATGAATACAAGTGACCTGGGCTTTGACATATCTGAAAAAGGAAGACTATTTTCTGTTAGGAAGAATCACTTGCTGCATATCTGTCAGAAACACAAGAGTGGAGAAGACAATCGACTGACAGAAATTAGAGCAGAAGCCTCCTCCTGTTGATGGGCACTACCCAATAGATTGAGGTTATATGAGAGTGTCCAGGTAGCCAGGTGAGAATTGTTCTCTCTCACTGCTTTTAAAAAACAGAGCCAAAACTGGGTGGTCATTATGTGACCTCTCAGACTAGGAACGTCAAAAGACCACAGTTCACACAACCCCCTTGCACTTGGATAGCTGGACTGGATACAGATGACAAAGCTAACTTCATTTTTCTCTATCGACTATCTGTTGGACTTTAAATTAACTTGAGTTCTACTAACATCTTGATTTAATTAGTAATTTAACATCTTGACCATAGTTAGTAACTGTCAGTTACCTTTTTAGATACAGCTATTTAAATCAAAGATTTAATATAAAACCAGAAACTTTGAAGCTAGGGAAAACACACCAAGATATTGGCATAGGCAATGACTTCTGTAAATGACTCCAAAACCACAGGTAATAAAAATTAAAATTGACCAATGGGGTTACCTCTACAAATCTTGTAACTACCCAGTCCCAGAACCAGGGTTGTGTGTTGGCCCACTCTATCTGTGATCTGCTGGTGTACAGGGGTGGGGGTGGAGGAATGGGGGCATGGCCAGTCCTTCACACCAGGGCTGCAGTACCTTCATGACACAGGGCAGCAATGGATGTCCAGGAAGAGTCCCTGTGAGGACCCAGCTTCGATGGTGCAGCAGAGACCAGAAACCTCGAACTAAACCAATGATTCTTTGATAAACGCTTGCATGTAAAAATATATGGATAAAGGAGTTTCCTGTGTGACTCAGCTGTGTCACACTGCAGCTTCCATGATGAAATTTTCCTCTTCTGTTTTTTTTTTCTTTCTTGCCCCCCCCCTTCTTTTTCTCTTAAATTTTATTTTGATTTATTTTGGGATAGGGTGGGAGATGGGTGAGATCTGAAGGCATGATGTGAAAGACATAAAAATAAATTTAAAAAATTAACACTTCTGCACAGGAAAGCAGATGACAGAGTGAAGAGATAGCCCACTGAATAGGAGAAATTCTGTCTAAATAATAACTTAACAGAGAATCAATACATGGAATATGTAAATAAGCAAACAACAGAATGAAAAGACAGTGCATTGAATAACTGAAAACCTGTACCTCTAACAGAAGATTAAGATCCAGATTTATAGTAACACATAAAATAAATAAATATATAAAATGATAAATAAATATATTTAAGTTTTTACTCACATTTCTAATTTTAATAACAATATATTTAAACATGAATTCTTAAACACATTTGCAAGACATAATCCAATAAATAAATATGATGCCTGCAATGACAATCTCAAAATATATGACATCGATGCAGGAAAAGTTCCCGTGTGGACAGCAGTAATGACTGAGATCAATACATGAGGTATCTGAAAAAGAATGTATGTGGTACTAAGAATTAAACTGAAGGCTTTGTGTATGCTAAGCATTTACACTAATATTGAGCAATATCCCCAGTCCATTTTTTTTCTTCTTTTACCAACATTTATTGTAGAAATAGACATTGCATCATATTATGATACAGTTGTATAAAGTCAGGTTGTCTAAAATTATTTACTAATACCATTCTTAGCAATCATAGTAGCATTTTTTTGGTGATCCATGTTACCTATATAATATTGAAGGGTGGATATTTTTATATAGATCTGATACTCATGATTTTTTATTTGAGCATTTATGAAACAGCAAATGATTAAAGGAGAGTTGGCACACTAGCATTTTTGTTAGTTTGTTTGTTTTTTGTTTGTTTTTTTGGTTTTGTTTTATTGTGGTAGCTCATTTCTCCCTTTTGTTTCCTCCCTCCAAGCTCTCCAATATACCCCTCCTCACTCTTTTACAAATCCATAGCCTCTTTTTTCATTAGTTGTTCACACACACACACACACACACACACACACACACACACACACTACTAAATACATAAGCATAAGCACAACCTGCTTTTTAAAAATAACAAAGATCTAATGGATGCTTCAGCATCGCTGTCCCTGCTCCTATGGCTAAGGGGCCATCACAGAAGAGAGGGATGAAAGATTAGAAAAGTAAGAATGCCAGCAAGTCTGCCATGAAACAGTCTACCCTAAAAAGAGCTGGATAGCAATGCTGGAGGGATGGGACTGTTCATGGAGGTCTTGATGGTGAAAGGCGCAATTCTGAGAAATTCCACCACTAGACAAAAAAATTAATAGCAACTAATAACTACTGAAGAGATAGAATTAGCCTCTCCCAAAGATGAAACTCCTTATTGGTTGTCCAATGTAGTCAGCCCTGAAACTATATATATACAAAAAAAATGGACTCAGTAGCTTATATACTTACATATTTGCACTCACACACAAAAACATACATACATATCCAAACATTTATAAGTGTTTATGAATATATACATACATATATTATATAATCATATATATACACACACACAAACAAAGAAAAAGGGCTATCAACTTGAGAGTGGGAGGGCATATGGGAGAAGTTTTAAGGAGGGCTCCTGGTAGGAGCTGAAGGGAATAAAGGGAAGGAGGAAAGTAATGCAATTCTATTTCAGATAAAAGCATACTGAAAAATACAATAAACAACAAAGAACAAGTAATTCAATTTTAAAGCTACAAAAAATGAATATACACTTCTCAAGTGGAGAAATGCAAATGGCCAAAACTGTATGAATCAAATTTAGACACCAGGGAAATACTAACCGAAACCACACTGAACTTACGTCTCATCACTGGATGACCGTTATCTAAAGAACTCTCAGGAAATAATAAATTCTGGAGCAAAAGGTATTCACAGTGTTGGTGGTAATACAAATAACTATAGTTCCTAAGGAAAACAGCATGAAGAATGTTCCACAAAACCAGCAACCTGAAGCTGAAGAGAGAGGACCGTCTGATCCAGCTGTTCTATTACTAGGTGAAAATCTGAAGGACATATAATCAGAAGGCAAGAGGGACCCCCTACATACTCACCTCTCTGCAGCACGGTTCACAATGGCCAAAATATGGAATCTGTCTAGGCATCAACAAAGGAATGGATAGAAAAGCAAAGTCTATACAATAGACTACTATTCCACCATAAAGGATGGAGTCCTGTCATTTTAGGAAGACCATGAAACTGGAGGACGATGTTGGGAAAAATAAGACACAGAAAAACAAGTATCATATGTTTTCTCTCAGTGTGTCGAATACTGATTTTTTCAAAGACAACTTGAATGTAGCGCAGAGACAATAGGGGACTGGAAAATGGACAGAAGGAAAGACAGAGGAAGTGAGGGAAAGAAAGACATAAAGTCAGACATAGTAAATGCATAACACATATGTGTGCGGATGGATCATGTGAAACCCAATCATACAGTTACTACTTGTTACCAAAAGAATACTGTCATGCTGTCTTCAGATCTGTCACTACCTGCCAGTAACAAACAGGAGCAAGGATATCATCTCCTATGCTCTTTCTTTCAAACTCTGTACATCCCAATGTTTACATAATCCTTTAAAACTAGGACACGGTTGGATTTTTAAAATACAGTCTGACAGTCTTTGTCACTAAACAAGGATGTTTATCAGTTTCTGTTTTATATCATTAACAGGATATTTGGCTGTGACTGTACAATCTTACATCTAAGTGTTATTTTTAATCAGTATTTCAATTATATCACTATTATTATATTTTCTTCTCTTACACCATGCATTCCTAACTTGTGAAAGTCTGTTGACCTTCTTCTGATAATTCTAGGAATAAAGAGCCAATCTCACTCCATTTAATGTTCCATTGTATCAGGTTTTTGTTTGTACATTACATCCCTCCATTCAATTCACTCAACTTCAGCATTATTTTATGAGGCCAAGTTGCACTTAGATTTATTTACACATTTAACATCTTCATTGCTCTTTATTGCTTTCTGGTTCTCTGGGTTAATATTCTCCTTAGATAAAAGATTCCATTAATTAAATTTTGCTAGTGATAAACTCTGGAGGATTTTGTATTTCTTTTTTCTAAAAATGATTATATTCTGTGGTTTGCTTTGAGGACATTTTCACTGACTAGAAACATATGATTTAGTTGTCATCTCCATTTGGTGTACTGGGTACATTTCACTGTTTCCTGGTCTCCCTTAGCATTATTGGTACTGAAAGTATCCCCAGCATGACTTCCTAAACATGAACTGACCAGGGACAACAGCAGTTGACATGCCAACATGGGAGCAGAAAAGATCACCAGGCCTCAACCTTGTACAAGAACTACAGGTAAGAAAGAAGTGTAGCAAGTGAGAGAAACTGTCTTCGGAAGGGGAGAGCACACCAACTGGTCATCCAGTACTAAACGTTCTGCCTGAAAACTTACATGCAAGCAACATGATACAGAGTGAGCAGGTTGTGTTTATAAATATTTACTAAAACATGCATATAACAACATTTAATGAAAAAGAGGCAAGAATCTGAAAAGGAGCAAGAAGTACATGAGAGTGATTGGAGGCTAGGAAGAGAAGAAAAAATTATAGAATTATAATCTCAAAAATGAATGGAAAATATGAAAAATATCTACTGAAGGTAATGTATATCCTTTTCTCTTTTATTTCTGTGCCTAAGAGTGGTCCACTTTCTCCATTGTTTTCTTCTTTTACTAAACCTTCCTATGATTCCTTGGATCATTACACTGAACTTTTTCAATGGTTCTAGAAAGTTTTCAGGCACTCGCCCATCAAATACTGCTTGGCATTCACCCGTCAAATACCGTAGCCTATGCTCTTTTTTCTGCTCTGCACTCTGACCAAATGCATGACGCCCTCCTTTCTCCTCTTCCTGTGTTCATGCAATGACCACCATTTCATCTGCCCCCACTTTCGGCTCACCAAGTTTCTCTTTTCTTGTGTAATCTGATATTAAACTCATCATGTGTCTTAGTCTAAATGATTGCATTTTTCATTCATAATTTCAATATGATTATTTTTCAAATATGCAATGTGGCCTTCATATAAATTTTCATGTTTCGTTTTTATTTCAATAAAAATAAATCAGTGTTTTTACAGTAGTAGTATTATACTTTATATGTGATAATTTCAATAATTTAAGTCCTACTGGGTCTATTTTTACTTTCCATTTTAAAAATATTTTAAAATTCCAGAAAAGCTACAAGAGAAAAATGTATAGAGTATACATAACCTTACTTGGGTCAAATACTGTTAACATTTCTAGCTTTTGCTTTACACTTCTATCTATGAGCATTTTCTACATAATAGAGAAATATGGATTAAAATATCTAAGACTTAAGTCAAATATAAATAAACAAAATACAATGATTGAGGGTGGATAAGTATCCCTTATCACTAGAGATAGATCTAGACAGACAGACAGACAGAGACAGGTTTATTACCTAAACTTTTGATCCTGACTTGCTTCAAATGTTAGAGACTGACTAGCTTAGCAAGGTAGTTGCATTTTCTAAGTAATTCTGAATTATATTAGTTTTCTACAATATGTATTCTGTAGTGATTACAAAGGGTTAAAAGTCTATGCTCACAATAAAATTCTGCATGTAACTATAGAATACTTTCAGGCCAGCAAACAATAACCTATTGTGGAAGAGAAGGCATATGAAATGAACAATAATATTATAGGAGTTAAATCTATGGAATAGAAAAAATGAAAATTCTCATTAGTATATTTTGTTTTTAAATAGTAATGTCACTCAGTGTCTTAATTACTAATAAGTAGCATCAGGAAAAATAAAATGCACACACATAATAAACAGATAAAATTGTTTCAGGTAAAACCTTTGTGTCTGCCATTTCCATTCTATATGATGTTGAGTAAAAGGGAGTTATATCTAGCTATGTTGGACACAACTCAAAAGCTGCTTGGCCAGGACTCAGATATCTTGTATTCCAGCAACACTCTGCACTAGCTCCTATGTGGTCTCCCAGGGGGCTGTTTGGATTATCCTATCATGAATTATACCAGGTCAGCCACCTTGCAATTCAAAACCCAGTGAAATGAAGACTTAAATTCTTTCTCCATCACCCACTGGGTACACCGGTGCTCACTATAACCTCCATTCCCATTCCCTACTTTTCTCACTTATATACTCCAGTGACACTGGAGGTGCTTAATTAAGTTGCTTGCAGCATGCCACGTTGATTTCTTCTAAAGCTCTTCAAATTCTTCCCCTAGTCACATGACCTGACCCTCATTTAACTCAGGTCTCTGATCAAATACCAAATCTTCTAATATCTTTGGTCAGCTTCACTGTTTAGGGCACTTTCCACAGTCTGTAATGCTTTTGCCTATCCTCTGTCTTCCTTTCACACCCAGGACACACACTTCCTGAAGTGTGATACTGTTTAATTTTGTTTTCTCTTCCTCCCTCTCTTCATTATCTCTTTCAGAATGTGGGTTCCAAGAATGTGAAGACTTTGTTTTACTCATTGATTTATTCCAAATCTATACTTGGTATATAGAAGGCACTAAACAAATTATAATCATTTACAGAATTAAAATTAATGCAAAATGTGGTTTAATTATTTTAAGATGTGCAAAAATAAGTAAGCATTTCAGATACTAAGGACATAAGACCCTCTCTCAAAAAAGTCATTTACTGTGCATATCACAATTTAACTTGCAGTGTGAAGTAGCAAAATTATACTGTATATGACAGAAGGCACATGATAGAATATGTAAGTAATACAGACAGAAATTTCTTCCAACATCTGAGGACTATGGGGTTTTCTCATTACTGATTAAATTTCTCCAAATCTGTCAGTGTGAAATCTTTCTAGTGTCTATGTATGGAAACATGCAGTTGTGAGTATTTAATATTTTGATTCTTTTGCTAAGCATTCAGAAAAGGTGGGGGGGGGATAAAAACCAATTACTATATCTGAAAGTACATAAGACAAAGGAGTATAATTTTTGTTTAAACTTCTGGTGTTAAATTCATGATTCCATCCTAAAAATGTTATATAATTTATCTCTTGTCTTAGTTTTTGTAGAGAAAAGGACACAGTCAATAAGACCAAATGACAGCCTACAGAATTGGAAAAGTTCTTCACCAACCCCACATCTGACAGAGGGCTGATCTCCAAAATATATAAAGAACTCAAAAAGCTAGACATCAAAATACTGAACAATCCAATTAAAAATGGGCTACAGAACTTAATAGAGAATTCTCAACAGAAGAATCTCAAATGGCTGAAAGGCATTTAAGGAATTACTCAACATCCTTAGTCATCAGGGAAATGCAAATCAAAACAACTCTGAGATACCATCTTACATCTGTCAGAATGGCTAAGATCAAAAACACTGAAGTCAGCTTATGTTTTAGAGGATGTCAAGAAAGGGGGAACACTCCTCCACTGTTGGTGGGAATGCAAACTTGTACAACCACTCTGGAAATCAGTATGGCGGTTTCTCAGAAAATTGAGAGTAAGTCTTCCTCAAGACCCAGTCATACCACTCTTGGACATAAACCCAAGGAATGCTCAATCTTACCACAAGGACACATGCTCAACTATGTTCATATCAGCATTATTTGTAATAGCAAGAACCTGGAAACAACCTAGATGCCTTTCGACTGAAGAATGGATAAAGAAGATATGGCACACATACACAATGGAATATTACTCAGCAGTAAAAAACAATACCATGAAATTTGCAGACAAATGGATGGAACTAGAAAATATCATCTTGAGTGAGGTATCCCAGACACAGAAGGACAAACATAGTATGTACTCACTCATAAGTGGATACTAAATGTGAGGGAAGCGATGGCCAGACTGCAACCCAGAACTCCAGAGAGGCTAACTAACAGGAAAGACCTTAGGAGGGGCACATGGATGACCCTATGAAGGAGAAGTGCATGAGATCTACATGAACAGCCTGGGTATGGGGGGTAGGTGGCAGAGCGCAAGGAGTGGGGGATGAAAACATAGGGAAATGGGAGGGTCTAGCTGGAACAGGGACAGAGTGGGAGGGCAGGGAGGAAGATACCATTGTAGATGAGGACATTGTGGGAATAGGAAGAGGCAAGGTGCCGGGGAGGCTTTTAGGAATCCACAAGGTTGACCCCAACTTGATCTGCTGGCAGTGGTCCAGAGGGTCCCCACACTGTGTCTACCCTGGTGACCAGCCTAACAAATAACCTAATTGTCATAGAGACTTTGTCCAGTGAATGATGGAGGCAGATACAGAGATCCACGGCCAAGCACCAGGCTGAGCTCCAGGAATCCAATTGATGAGAGAAAGGGACGTGGAGATCATGATGGGAGAACATGCAGAGATGACTGGCCACATTAGCAGAAGCCCATGAACTGTGGATTGGTTGCTGTAGAGCCCCCATGGGACTGGACTAGGCCCTCTGGATATGGAAGACGGTTGTTTAGCTCGTACTGTTTAGGGGGCACCCAGGCAAGGGGATCGGGATCTGTCCCTGGTCTATGGGCAGGCTTATGGAATCTGGTGTCTGTGGTATGACACCTTGCACAGCCCTGTTGCAGTGGGAAGGGTCTTGGACCTGACTAGGCTCAGTGTGCTGGGCTCTGCTGACTCCCCATGGGAGACCTCGATTTGGAGGATGTGGGGATGTGGGGTGGCTTGGGAGGGAGGGCTGGGGGGTAGGAGGAGGAAGGAAGGGTGATCTGTGGATAGTATGTGGAGTGAGTAGAAAATATCTTAATAAAGAAAAATGAAAAAAAAAATTATCTCTTGTCCTCAGTTTCAATATCCATAAAAATGGAGATAATGTTACCATCTATTTCCTTATGTTTTGCTAAGTATTAAATAATATAATAGTTGTAAACTGATTAGCAAATTTGTATCTAAAACATAATGTAATTCCAAAATTACCAGCTTTTATTATTCTCAATAAAAAGCTTAATGAGACAAGAATAATTTATCCATTTAGTAAAGTGATATTTTACTTAATTTTCAAATTTGTTATGTTATTTCCAGCCATAATAATGGACTGAACCCTAAAATGCAAATGAAAGTGTTTCTATAGTTTTAGAAGCCATTAAAAGTCCACAATAATCTCACCATCAACTTGTTGCTGGGGAAGCTGGAATTATCAGGTGAAATTTGTGAGTTCAGAGAAGACAAAGGCCTGTCAGTGGTACCCTGGAATCTGTAGTAGAGGGACAGAGACGCTTTAGCTCCACTCATGTTGTTCTCTATTGCCGTCTTGGAAAACAATGGAATGAAGGGGTAGTTCAGCTAGACCTGTGGACAGCCCCGCACCATCTGCCATCATGACTTCACAAGGGTCTCTCCTCCTCTTCATATCTATCTTAGAAAAAAAATCTTGATGATGGAGAAATTAAGAATTAGCTTATTTGACAAGAAAGATGAGTACTCATAACTGTCAAATGTAGTGCGTCACGTGCAACATGGACTCTTGCGCTCATGGTAGCCTCATGGAAATTAACAGTGAACTGAATACTTTGAAGGAAATATGATAATTGTAAAGCAGAAATAACAAGATAGACTGATATAAAATAATCTTCAATTAAAAAAAACATGACTGTGTTTTTTTTTTCACACATTTAGTGGGGCAGATACAAACTTCATACACTCCCTTCCCGTTTTCTGTCAAGACAATAAATTAACTCATGAAAAATGGGTATTTTGTTGCTACATTTCAATTATTTTCACTGCCTTAGGCAAGATCACCTAATGTATATGCTATTTTAGCATCTTATTAAATTATCCTATTTAATTACTGAAACTTACACAATAAAGAATTAAGAGTTACTTCAAAGTGAGTGGACTCTTCAGCAAAAGTGTCCATAATTGTCCTTATTTTAATTAGTTGTTGTTTTTTTAAGAACACTATTTTAAAGAGACACAATATCTTTTTTAAAAATTAAAACTGGAACATTATGCCTATTGGTCATAAAGAATTCAAAAGCGCCTCCTAGGGAGAGCTAAGTGTGCATGTGGAGGGGAGGAGGTTGGAAGGTCGATTTGAAAAGTGGGCAGGGCCGGGCGGTGGTGGCACACACCTTTAATCCCAGCACTTGGGAGGCAGAGGCAGGTGGATCTTTGTGAGTTCGAGGCCAGCATGGTCTACAGAGTGAGATCCAGGAAAGGCACAAAGCTACACAGTGAAACCCTGTCTCAAAAAACCAAAGAAGAGAGAGAGAGAGAGAGAGAGAGAGAGAGAGAGAGAGAGAGAGAGAGAGAGAGAGAGAGAAGAAAGGAAAGGAAAAGAAAAGAAAAGGAAAAGTGGGCAGGAAGCCAGTAGCCAGTGCAGGGCCATTCAGCATTTGAACTTGTTCTCTTACAGGAACAGTGTGTAGAATGGGGTGAAAGGGAGTGTGGTGATTAGACGTGTGCTGACACATGGAAGACTTTTCTTCTGAGGGCAGTCTGTGTTGCATGACAAGCATGGGGATGGTCTCTCCTTTACAGAAAGAGGATATAGAAATCACCCAGATCATTGACGAGCAGCAAAGAAAAAGAGACAACAACTGCCCAAAGCAATGACCAACATCCAGTGAAAGAATATTAAAGAAACAAAGTATATATCTGAGATTTTAAGAAATTTTCCTTAAATTCAAAAGGACATAATACATTCTAGAATCAGAGAAGACAGGGGAAGAGAGAGGGTATTTTATAACACATTTATAACCAGTTTTTACAGTATTTGCATGTAATTGTGCACTGCAGTCCTCCTCAAGAAATACCCTACTACATATATTTCACTTTAGTATAATCCTCATGTTTGCTTGTCATGGCTGTGCATCTGCCTCTGATTTCTCTATAAAAATGCATTGCTGGCCATTTAATTACCTATTTCTTTTTGTTATGCATGTTGAATCTACTAATGTCTCCAAATATATGACCATTTCCCTACTTTGAGCAATTTCCTTAGGACAGAATCCCAGAAGGAATATTAATAGATTAGGTAATATGAATATTTTATAGGTTTTCCTCCATACAATGCCAAATTGCTTTCCAAAAGGGCTGTGCCAGTTTTAATTGCAATGAACTGTCTGAAAGCACCAGATCCACTTATGCCTGCCAACATGAGACATGATTATTTTTAATATTGTCATTTAGCAGGTGAATAGTCATCACATTGTTCATATAATTTATTTAGTCCAGTTAATTACAAGATTGGAAAGGAGGACATCCAAAATTAAGAAAATTTACAAAACCTCAATATTCTATTGCTACCCTGTGGTCAAGATGACTTCACAGATCTCAGGGGATCACCAAGTAAGATCAGTTAACAATAATTTGCATGCACATAAAGCATGCTGATAGATAAGTGCAAATGTGGGCAGAGAAATGTGTGGAGGAAATATCACAAACCAAGTCTCTGATCCAGTCCTATTCAGCAGCATCAACCGAAATAGAAGGCACATAAGCAAGTATGAAAACGAACACAGGCACTCATATTTCATAATCAAGACAAAACCATACTTCAAACCAGCTACTCATTTTCTAGCTCCTATGACCTCTTGTCTGAGACTAGGCCTGGGCTATGCTGACCAAAGGATCAAATACATATTCAGATAACTCTTCATCAGGAAGGGACTATCTCATAATAAACACATTATAGTGCTTTCCACAAATGTAGTAGCACAGAGTTTTAAGGAGGCTCTCTGTGTGCAAACTTTGTCAGTCCTCTCAAATGTTGGGTTTCAAAAGTAAAAGGCAAAGCATTTATGAAATAGGCGAACATCCGTATAAAAGCTAGAAAAAAAGTTTAAACAATAGTTTTCGTATAAGCATTGGCAATCTTTGAAGATGTGCCATTTTTAATTTAATTTACACACCAACATTTGGCTTGGATTGTAGATGCTAAGGCGGCTGAAGCAAGTATTATTTCCTGGCATTTTGGAGTGTGGAAGGGATAGGAAGTTAATTAGGAAGCCAGAGTAAAGACCTCTTCACCACTAAGAGTAGGCATCATCTAATCCTCTACAGACCTGCAGAGAACACAAAGAGCTGAAGAAAAGTGAAGTTACTCTCTGCTTAGGTCAGGATGATTCTCATCTTTCTATAGGACACTGAACATTCTAAACAAGGGCCTTACTACTAACATATATGCCCAGCCTGTAGCACGAATTGTTAGAAGGTCTTATTAATAAAAACAAACCCAGTGTCAATTATTGGGGTGAATGATGGAAGATCAGAGAAGCAGAATAAGCCACAGCCAACTCACCTTGTCAGTTCCTCAGCTGATCCTGTTTCCTCAGATTCGAAGCCTCTGAATCCTCATCCAGAATGAATCTCAGCTGAACTGCTGATAAAAGCCTAAAAGTTTAACCAAGGTAGTTCCTGGTTTTCACACCTTATATACCTTTCTGCTTCCTGCCATCACTTCCTGGGATTAAAGGTGTGAGTCACCATGCCTGGCTGTTTCCAATGTGGCTTTGAACTCACAGAGATCCAGATGGATCTCTGCCTCCAGAATGCTAGGATTAAAGGTGTAGGTGGCACCATTTTCTGGCCTCTACATCTAGTGGCTGTTCTGTTCTCTGACCCCAGATAAGTTTATTAGGGTGCACAATATATTGGGGAACACAATATATCACCACATCAGCCACCATTTAATTTTCTTTATAAGTTATGATTTATCATCAATAGGTATGAAACAGTCTAATATAATGCCCTGCCAATTCATATCAAAATTATTTCTTATACTTAAAACTACAATATCCACAATTACACTATCCAAAATAATAAATTCTACTATTTTTCTAAGGTTACATAAATACATAATGGATTTAAGATCGTCCTTCATAATACATTTTGAATCTTTTTATTTTGTAAGCAAGGCCTAATGTAATTGCTAATCTTTCAAAATAATGCAACAGATCCAAGTTAAAACTAAGACTTAAGTGAATGAAGTACACTTTACCCATTCCTTCTTTACTGGAAAACAGATTATTTCTATGTCCACATTTCTCAAAGAGTACCTCAATGAAATTGTGTTTATCTCTAGTTAATTAAAATGTAATGTATATTAATAAAGTTTTGGTACTGAAAAAAAGGGAATTTTTAAGGCTCTTCACATGCACAGTGAAGATCTGAAGTTTTGACCTGTCTGGTATCTACTTTCCCTTCTGGTGATTAACAGTTCTCTGGTTTTCCTTAAAATGTGCTTTTAAAGTGCTGAAACTCAAGATGCACTCTGAGCAAGCCATGGGAATGCAACCTGAAGTGGTCCAGGCTCCTTCCCCATTCTAGGAATGTTGGTTCGAAGCAAAGGAAAATAGAGAAGAACTGATTATTCCCTTCCGTGCTTCCTATTCGTTAAGGTAAGTGACTTCTGTTGTACAGAGCTAAAGAAATACATAAACGCCAACAAACAGCATTATCAGAAGTCCAGGAGTCTTTGTATTCTACCTCATCCTCATTGTTTTGATCAACCTTCATAAATGAACCAATATTCATTAAAACCTTGGTATTCCAGCAAGAGCTTTAGAAGTGTCTCATCAAAAATTTACCTTTGGTTGTTTTTTGTTTTTTTGTTTTTTTGTTTCTTTTAAATCACTAAATTAATACTTAATGCTTACTGGGTTTGTATGCTTGCAAATTATAAAAACATTTTCTGTCCACTCCTGCTTTTGTGATATTTTATTTTTGTATAATAATGATACTCATTTTGCCTAATGACATCCAATGTTCCTGCATAAATAACGAACATGAATCCCATTCTTCAATTAATTTTCAGTCCACTGGAGGGGGATAAATAGGAATTGAGAATTATAACAGTGAAAAGCCCTCTATTCACAGAAAACACAGATAAGCTCCTGTAAGGGTGGATATTAAATCACTATTAATAATTTGTGCTAAGAAAATTTCTTGTTTAATTCAGTTATAATTATACTTAAGGCATTTTACATGTGAAATGTTAACTTTTACAAAATTAAAACCTTATATTTTTCTCTATATATTTATGCATAATAAGTCTCTAGCTTTGCTTAGTTTCAGACCGTTTTATGTTAACTATTCACTTCATGTGCTCTTTAGTTTAGAATGCAATATGGTCACATATTGTCTCAAAACATTACTCTATTTCCTGTAATCATATATTAATAACTTTTTTTTAATTTCACAGAGATCTGAAATCATTTAACAGTGTGCTTTATTTTCAAGTTTTTATCTGTGGTCTTTATTCTCTTCTCAGTGTTTGCTTGTTAATAATACACTGGTAAAGGGTAGAGAAATTATTATAATTTCGATATCCTTAACGATTTGACAGGTTAACTTCTCAAAGTGATTTATATTTAAATATTTTTGCTAATAAAATCCACTTAATACTCCAGATAAATATACTTCTTTAAAAAGAAATAGTTTTGTTGTGCCTGGAACTGAAGCAACCAACATGCTAAGAAATAGTTTTCCTCAACTTACCTTCATCTTCAGTCTTAGGTAAGTGTCAGAGTCTCTGTAAATTTCTCAATGGCCTCTTTATAATTAATGTGATGTCTCTGCATAATTCCACTTGAGCCCATGTGCACATAAGCACCTACACATTTACTTACATTTATTGCAATTATCATTTAATGCAGTTTTTAGTTTTAATATCCTCTGAGACTGGCTTCATGTGACATATAAAGGAGAAAATTTCACAGTATTGAATAACTGTAACATTTAACATATAAAGAGGTGGGATATATAGCTATATGTATGTATTATGTATGTGGGAAAGAGAGAGAGGGAGGGGAAGGGAGGGCAAAGGAGAGGAGGGGACAGGTGAGGGGAGAGGAGGAGAGAGGTCATCTGAGGGAAGAAGTGTATCAAAGAGAAAAATCAACATCATATTGGAGGGAAATGACTATTTTTAGCTCACCAAGAAATTTCAGGATTGGCCTATTTTGTAGTTTAGTCAGCAAGTTTAGAAACTAAAAGATTATCATGAGAAAATTAGGCCAAAATAGTTACTAAAATAGTTCCAAAGATGCAGTCCACTGTTTGTTAGTTGCTGTTTGTTTTAAAATGTAGCACCTGTCCCCTTTGTAATTAGATAGCTGTGTTCACTCAGAAAAATGAACGAGTATGACTCATATTTGATCTATGTATGTTCTCAAACATCAAAATACAAGAATTATTGATGCATCATTGTATAGACATGAGCTAGAGTAGTGATGGTCCAGAATGCATATTTACTAGCTTACTACTGATATAATGACAGTCTCGGTGTAGTCTTCACATAGTATGCATGAGTCCATGGCACACCTGTGTATATTTAGCATGTTCCTTCTTGTCTAATGGCATCGAAACTTACAATTGATTACATGTTAAGAAACTGACTCTGGGATTTGTCCTTACTGAGTGCTCGGACAGAAAGAAATTTGCCTGAAAGGCTATCTCCACAGGGAACTGACTCAACCATTATGTCATTTATATATGTCAGGGACCCAATGGTCACAAAAGAATCAAAACTAATTCAATGACAACAATCAGTATGTAGCACTATTATATATAGTAAAAACCATTTCTTCAGCCAGAAACTTTTTTATGACAATGATTTTTCTATGCACAGGCTGTTTTATGATGGAATTCTACAGTTTCTTATTTCTTTAGTTCTTCTTATGAGAACTAAAAGGCAGACACTAATACTTTCAAATTCCTTCATCACTCATTCACGTTATCCCCCTCTGCTCTGAATTTTCCTTTTGTGGTATGTGTGGTGAACTGCCACTACTGTTCTCATTTTATGAAGCTAACAGAAAAGTAGTTGTTAAAGTTTTACCTGCTATGGTTTCCTAATTCTCAAACGTTTAAGAACAAAATCACTAGGAGTTTGCTCACAATGTGGGTATTTCTCAGAGTCTCTGAATTAATCTATTAATCACTGAATTTCAGAGACCCCAGAAAGGGAGACATTTCAGTTTAGACAGTCTATCATGCAGGGCAGATTCTATGAGTCTATAAATACAGCGTTAGAAATCATATACATCTATATTCTATAGGTACAAAAACTGACGTAAATACAAACATTTCATTGCAAACTTATGTACAACCCAATAAATCTTACATGACATCTCTAAATGCACCACAATTTATCACTTATTTTGATTCTACTATAGTATTAATACAATGTAATAATATTAAGTCCTATATTGAGGTGCTATATGTGTAAATGATTAGATGCTTTCATTTCTTCTTTCCTGGATGTTTTACAAAATGTTAACTCTCAGGTTAAACGTATGTGGTGATAAACTGTGTTTTAAACACTGCTTCTAAACCTCGCTCCACTTTCACTGACTTTAGATACCTTCCTGAAGTAAAATGCATCCATACTCATAGAGGACACTTGGGCTAAGGATCTGTACTCTTCCCAGGTTAAAACATTTCATTCCTGTGTAGCTCCTATCAACAACTTCACCATAAGCTTGGGTGTGCTAGATACAATCATCTGCTAACTTTGTTTTTAAAACACCAGTTTTCTAAAGTTTGTAGTTAGGAAAGAAAGGAGAAAAATAGCATAAAGGGATGAAATACTAAGTGAGTGATACATATTTTTGGCTCTGGAGAATAAAATACTCAGATGGTAATATCAGAAGGCTTTCTACATCTCATAAACCTAGACTGAATCACTAATATTTTGAATGTTTTCTTTGATAATGGAAAACCATTGAGAACTAACTGTTAGTATGACACATCTTATACTAATTCTCCATCACACTAGGGCTGCAGAGCAAGCTGGCAGTCACTTCTGCAGCACAATTTCTTGAGTGCATAAACTTCACTTTCCTTGATATGAATAAATTATTTACAAACTAGTTTCTGAAAAATTAATCTGGGTCCACTGTTCACAAGGGATAAGTGATAATAATCCTTTTAGATACAGACTAAACTTTAAGGAAAATAATGAAATGGAAGGAAGCACAGAAAATTAAATTGAAATCATAAACAAACACACACACACACACACACACACACACACACACACACACACACATACACACTTATGGAAACGGAACAAAGTCAAGGCACAATTTTGACAAGTTTTATTTGTAACTGAACTGTTTCGATAACCAACTTGATTTTTAACTAAAGACAGACTTTCTTGGCAGCTTTCCAATTGTTTTGGCATTTCTTACCAGAAAATTGGATCATAAATCTTTTACTGATGATAATCTTAATGGCAATACTGACTCCAAAAAATTCAGGGCTTGTGATTAGCCTTTACAAATGCCATGGATTTGACACTTTCAATGCAGAAGTAGAATTTATTTCATTAAAATTATGCCTTTGAATCCATCCTTAGCCACCATCGACTCACTCAATTCCTTTGGCCGACATTTTATATATAAGTTGAATTTGGATAGTCATAAATGCCTTTTAAAAACTATAGATTTAAATTAATTATGCTGAAGGTCGAATGCTTCAGTCCTTAGTTCCTCTGAAAAATATTTTGGGTTGATTTACAATTTTTTGAGACAAGGTCTCTAGGTAGCTAAAGATGGTTTCAAATTCACAATCCACATGCCTCATTTTACTAAAAGAAGGCTAGGATTACAAGTGCATGCCATGATGCAGAGATCCACAGCCAAGGACAAGACTGAGCTCCAGGAATCCAGTCCCAGACAGAAGAAGGATTCTATGAGCAAGGGACATCAAGATCATGATGGGGAAACCTACGGAGACAACTGAACCAAACTAGTGGGAACTCATGAAATTTAGACCAACAGCTGGACTAGGTCCTCTACATAAGCAAAACAGTTGTATAGCTTGGTCTGTTTATGAGGCTGCTAGCAGTGGGATCAGGATCTATCCCTGATGCATGAACTGGCTTTTTGGAGCCCAAAGTGGGACACTTTGCATAGCCTTGATGCAGGGGGGAGGAGTTTGGACCTGCCTCAACTGGATGTACCAGACTTTGCTGACTTCTCATGGGAGGCCTCACCTTTTTGAAGGAGGGAATTGGGAGGGTTGGGATGGGAAGGCTGAAGGGGGAGCAGGAAGAAGGATGAGAGTGGGATCTGTATCTGGTATGTAAAATGAATAAAAAATTTCTTGACAAATAAACAAATGAAAACAAGTGCATGCCACCACACCTGATAGAATGTTAAATATTTTAAAAGACAGATATCTTGTACTTTCATTGGTTGGTTGTCTTGGGGGCACCAACCTTTACCTTAACACTCATGTCCAGTGGATGTTCTTATGGGCCTCCTACACAACTGCAAGACCAACAAACATGGGGTTATCTTTGGGACTGCTTGACAGTTTCAACATTCACTCAAGTACTTGAGAGGGATATATAAATTAATGTGCATTAGCTGAACAGATAATTAAATGGAAAAATGGAGCCATGGCGGAAGGGCATAGAAAACACACATTGGTAGAAGAAAAGTATACTAGTTTTTATTGTTTTATTTATTATGATCTATTTATCTGAATAGCGAACAATGGCAGTGGTCTCTGTCTTTATTCTGTGATAAAGTTTTACCACCCACAACAACATTCTCCCACACATTAGAAACAAAGTGCAATTTGCTAAGATTTGCTTTACTAAGCTAGCATCATAATCAATAACAGATTACTAAAAGGGTTGACAATATTGCCAAATGAATAATATTTCTCATACAGAATAGACTTGTTAACTTGTTTCAAATGCATAGCAATCATAGTCTTCCTAGTGCTCTCTCTCTCTCCCTCTGTGTGTGTGTGTGTGTGTGTGTGTGTGTGTGTGTGTGTGTGTGTGTGTAGGGCATATGTGTGAATGCATGGGGAGAGAAAAGGACAGCGTGACAAAGACAGGATAAAAATAACTTTCTGATTTACTACTGGTTGAGATTTGCAACTACCCTAAACTTCTTATTTTTGTAAAAAGAATGATTTCATCACAGATAAAAATAAATTTATACAAAATAAATGATCTTTATCACATTTTATGAATACATTCTAATTTTCGATTATTTGACATGTATGATCTGTTTCATAATGTAATTGGACCTATTGCACTGTTTGTCATATAAGTAATTACCTTTTAGAAGAATTAATCCGCAAATATTGAAATTAAAATTTAGAGGTCAAAGAGTGCATTTAGTGACCTGGAGATTTGACAACTTGACATTTACTTGAGTTAGTAAAATCTGCGTAGCATATAAGGCAGTCTAAGCTCATGGGCTACCCTGCAGAAAAAATAAGCCATACTTGAAGGATATTTGAAGACTTGAATTGCTTGTAGAAACTAAGTGACTACTCTACCCATTACCACCCACAGCCAGTACTGCCCTCTCCTCCTGACTCTTACAGGCTAGCTTCACTGAGCTTACACATAAACATACTTCTGCTTTTACCCTAATTTATGGGCATGCACACCTTTGTCTAAATTTTAATATATTTATCCTAATTGTCCATAAGGTGTATTGATCTGAAAAGGATTCTTTTCCAAAGTATAAGGTTCCCTTTAAAAAGGCCACCATAAAGTGAGTACATTATTCTATTTTAAGACTTGTAACTTACCCTTATATATAATGCAGTCTATTTAGATGTTACTTGATAGCAACTTGAGAGGCACTTTATTAGCCAAGTTGTTAAAATTCTCCTAAGAAGTTCCATTTTTTAATATTGGTTGCTATTACTTATTTCCTTTAAATTTAAGTTTATTTGGGGTTATTTATTTATAGTGTGTAACAAATTTTAATCTTATACCTTCATACCAAGCCATAGTGAATACAAACATATTTTTGCCAGTCTACAGTTTTGCATAAAAAAACACATAAAACTAATATCAACCATTTAGTATGTTAATAATAGTTACAAAGAATCAAACATTGCAGTAACTTAGAAGTTGGTATAATTTTAAAAAAAAATGATCGCCTGAAGATAGGTGAATTGTGATGAGAAATCTAACAATGTATATTTTAAATATATCAGAGAAACAGACTTTGGAGCCAGAAGTCATACGTATTAAAAACAAATATTCAGTAGCAATTTCTACTAAAGCAACTACCCTCAGACAAAAATAAGTAAATAAATAAAAATAAAAAATAAAGTATCACTGCTACTTCATTGTAAATTGCTCATTTCTTTTAGAATAACTTAGTTACTAAACTGAGGGAAAATAGAATCTTTACTTTGCAGACTACAAAGATACCTAGAGGCAAAGGCCTGGGGTTTTAAAAAGCTCTCTCCTTGCTGCCTGTAATATTCCTTTGAGGTACCTCACTTTCATTTTCTCTGTTCTACCAAACCAGAAACGAAGCCGCACAAAGCGGTTTCTGAGTCTTAAGTCTGAGTATTTGTTGTTGTTGCTGGGTTGGGTTTGTTCTGTGCTTGAACAACAGATTCCTCCGATTTAAAAGATAACACAGTTTCAAACAGGGAAAGTGCTTTCACCAGTTCAATATCCAGTTCCCTGTGTTAAGTCAATTTTGTTCTTCCCCACACTGCCAGCCAGAGGAGCTGCCCTCCCCACCCCAACAGCTCCCTGCAATCCCATCTCCTGTCACAGACAGAACCTTTCCCCGCAAAGTGCCTTAGTGCTGAAATAGTTAATGAAGTTTCAAAAGGAGAGATTCCTATGGAGACAACGATCTCGGAGAAAACAGTCGCTAACTCTTAAGTTTGCGCGTCCTAAACAGGGATGGGGTAACCACTGCAGTGAGCTATAGAGATCGGGAATCAGCTGGCGAGCAATACCCAGTTGCAGCGGCGCATAAAATTCATCTTCTGCGGAAAAGGGTTGCAGTGTACATGGAACTCGCAATGGCTTTACAATATGGAATATGTGAGAAAAACAAAAACAAAAACAGCATACGCCCTGAAAGAAGCTGGATACAAAAACCTGGTTAGCTTTGCTAGTTAATGTGCTCCCAAGTCTGGTGACCCAGATCCCAGCAGGCTTGAAGTTTTCAAGAGCATAGCAGCTCTCACAGCATCTGTCCCAGGACATACCATAACCTAGCTGGGACCGCACACCTGTCAAGGCGGCCAGGGAGGAAGTGACTCCTCCAGGACGTTCCTCCAGACATGCACACTAGCTCCGCTCCACCTCTGCCCGGTGGACCCGTCGCGTCCACCTGAGCCCAAAGGCGCCAAACCTTTGGATCGGAATTCTCTCCACCCCCAAATCTGCGCTCCTGGAAAGTGTACTGAGCCTCCCATGAGCGGCTTCTGCCACCCAAAAGTGGTCAGTCCCCAAGCCTAGCCTCTGGCCCTCGCCCCACATCAACTTCGCTTTGCTCCTCTTCAGCAAGGTGAACCAACCATTACTCTCCGCTCCAAAGTCCCTGGCGTAAAGTGAGACTCTGGGAAGCCTCAGTGAATGCGCTTTTCCCCTGGCGCGCCAGACCCAAGGGCTCCTTTTCATTAAGGCAATAAAGTTCAATTTGCCCAGTTCCTTCTGAGCCAAGGGAGACTTTCCAGTGCACCGTGTTCTCTCTCCAGCCAAACTAAAAACATCCTGTTCACTCCATCCCAGCCGGGATCTTTGAAGGACATAGGTCCACATAAAGGGGACCTACTCCTCTCCTTGTAAAGTGCCCCAAACCTCGTGCGTGTGTGCGCGCGCACACACACACACATACCCACACTCTCTCACACACAATGCCATCCACGCGCTGTCAAAGTCTGTCACTGCCTAAGCCAGAAGGCAGGAGCTGAAGATGCACCGGCACCAGCATCAGCCTGGCCAGGCAAAATGACTCGCTGTCCAGGTCCCAAACATCCTTGTCAGGATGCACTGGACGCTAAGCGTCTCGTAAGCACCCTAAGATCACAAAGCGGTCTAGGGAGCCGCACCTTACCCGCGGGACGCACGGTCTCTGGCCGTTCAGCTGGCCCGCGGGCCACAGGGACGCTGCAGCCGGGGTCCCAAAGATGCTTATTCTCCGCTGCCGCTGCCCGGATCCCCGGCGCCAGCATCACTTCTCCCCCGCCTCCGCCTCCTCGTGCTCCGCTCGCGCGCCCGCCCCTCCCGGCGGCCTCCTGCAAGCCCCGCGGCGCTGGCTGCGCGCGGTGGACAGCGGCGGAGGCGGCGGTGGCGCCCGCGCGGGCTCGCTCAGCTTCACCAGCCGAGCAGCCGCGGCTGCAGCCGGAGCACCGGAGCCGGGCTGCGCTTCCCCGGCGACGGCTCTGGCCTCGGCGACTGACAACGCCCGGCAGCCAATCGCCGCCTCGCCCCGCGCGGCGGGGGGAGACCAATCAGAGCGGAAGGCCCAAGGTTTGCCTCCGCCTTTGCTCAGCAGGCTTGTTTCCGGGAGAGGATGCTGCTGGGGTGTGGGATGGGGGAAGGCAGGGTTGGTGCACAGGGTGGGGGGCTCACTGCCCAGAGACCAAGATTCATGGAAGAAGCCCGGCCCACAAATCTGGGCCAGGGGCGCTTTCTGACTGTCCTCGGAGAGCGTCTTGGCATGACCGGACACTCCTGGTGACAGTCCCCAGAGCCTTGGCACGCAGGTTCAGCATCCTGGCATCACTGTGCAGCGGTCAGAGGAACCTAGTAGAAGCAGCTCGTCTGGAGACTGAATCCCTGGAGGTGGTCACTGCCTTGAAGGAAGCAAGCAAAGTCACCAGACAGCGCCCCCCTCCTTCTTGAGTTGGCAGCTGGAAAGTGGTACCTCTAGTAGTAATCAGCCAAAAACAAGCCTAACCTAGAAAAGAGACACACTAAGAAACATTTTCAAAGTTCCTGGCAGAGTGGACCTTCCTTCTCTGCTCTTCATATAAACTTCAACCCGGTAAAACAACCACCAAAGAAAAACAACAGAAACCACACCGAGACAGCCAGTCCGGTTTAAGCAGAGGACTTAATTACCTAGCACAAGCACGTTGGTTTTATTCACTCATTTGGGGACCATCAAGTCAATCTGATCCAAGAGGTTTTAAGAGTGCGTATGCGAATGTGTCTAAACACTAAGTGATACTGTTTGGCAGGACACGAAAAAAAGAAACCTAGAATCCCTCAAACGCTAATAATTCTTCCTTGTAGAGTGTTTTAATTTCCCTGTGCAACTATGTCAAAATGGCCATCAAAATGACCCAGAGGACTACTTAAAAGCTTCCACACTTAATTTCTAGAAACAAAGAAAAGGAAAATGTGTATACAACGGTTTGAAGAGGGGAGAGACACCCCCAAATGACCCTTACTCTCCATGGAGGTAGGTAGTAAGAGCCACTTCACAAGGCTTTTTGTGAGTGTTTTTTTTTTTTTTTTTAATCAAGTGTTTAAATTTTAGCGACATCTTTTTCTGATAAATGACTTGAAATTCAGTATGTCTTTTATTTTTATTTCTCTGTCGCTCTTCAGTTTACTAGTGGTTAAGTGGCTCAGTGGTTTTTATTGTATTCAACATCTGTTTCTTCATTTACCTTTCTTTAAAAAAAAAAAAAAGTGTATTCTTTGATTTCCAAAACAAACCCTGCACAAACTTTTTGGGCTTTATAAGGAAATGTTCACTGTACAATAAGTAGCCTTGACCAGGTTTTCACTATAGAGAACATTCTCAGACCTTTAGTGTTATCTATGGCTTCCTTGCCCTCGGCCATTTGATCCATCCAGCCAGGCCATCTCTTTCTAAAGAACTGGTTGTGCTAACAGACAGTAAACCACCCTCTTTTTTAAACAGTTAAAAAATGAGATGTAGACCATATTTCTTTGATTTATTTTTTAACATGGAGGTCTTGATGCTACCTGTTAATTTTTTAGATTATACATGTATCCATTATTATAGATTATAATGTATTATATATAATATATTATGTATTATATACAATATAATATATTATATTATAGATTATAATGTATTCATTATTCCACATAATGAAAAAGAAACAGTAACTTTATGGACTGTTCAAGGAAATCCATATAGGAATGAAGGAAAGGAAAGGAAGAAAAAAATGTGTGATTTATTCAAAATGTTTTTGGGTGGGAGTAGTTGATATTTGTAAAACTTACAAATCCTAAAGTTAGAAAGTCAAAAAGCCCTATGGCTGGAAGTCTTGCTCAGCCTTGATGCAGCAGGGAGGGTCTTGGACCTGCCTCAACTGAAGGTACCAGACTTTGCTGACACTCCAGGGAGCCCCTACCCTTTTAGAGGAGGAGGGCGTGGGGTAGGGAAGAAGGCTGGGGGGCAACAACAGGAGGAGGGATGAGAGGGGCATCTGTGGTTGGTATGTAAAATGAATTTTAAAAATTTCATAAATAAAAAAGTCAAAACACATTGAGAAGCTGGTGAAATGGTTCAGAGGGTCAAACCACTTGCCAGTCCTGACCATCCAAGTTCAGCCCTTGAGACGCTCACGTTAGAAGGAGGAAAGGACTGATTTTTCTCAAGTACATGTACTCCCGCATGCACAACCCCACAGGAACACACATAAAATTAAAAATAGTAATAAGTGTTGTTTTGCTAAAGGATTCATCTTTTACAAAAGCAGGTACAATTGAGAATATCTAACCAAAAGGAAAGTTTAAGAACCTTAATAAAAATCTCTTTTCTGCTATAGAAAGAGGTAGGCTATCTTGAAAGCTAAAGTCCACAAAAAGCTATGTCATTTTTATAATTCCTTTGTGTATCTTACCATAATGTGATTTTGTCTTATTTTTCTGTGTTATCTAGTATTTTACAGATGCTACTTTTGAAAGATCATGAGTTAACATGGCATAGTCTTAGTGATTAAGATAATAGAGAAATCATGAAAAATGAAAGCCTTAAAAATAATCAGTGCCCTCATATATGAAAAATACTAATATCTCATATAATTAGTGCTTTGTATATTCAGCTCTGAGGAGAATAAATCGTCAAAATTAACATCAGATGGGAGAGCTGTGAAATATTTAGGATCAATGACGGGTTTTGGTTTTGGTTTTTGTTTGTTTTAAGGAAGGAAGGAAGGAAGGAAGGAAGGAAGGAAGGAAGGAAGGAAGGAAGGATGGATTCTAAAAGTAACTGAAAGGATGCTAGGTTCCCTTGCATTTCTATGAGTATCAGCATAGGTTGGGAAGAAAGACCAATAGTATGTGATTATTTAATGAACTGATTATAGTTCATTGAAAACTGTTTTAGGGGTTTTTGTTTGTTTTTATTCCTTATTACACATGTCTGATTTTTTTGGTGTTATTAAAGAAAGAGTTACTTTACTCTTTATTTAAAGCAATTAGGATTCGCCTAGTCAAAGAGTTGGTCAAGACATTTCATATTAATTAATGCAAACAATCTATTGGGGTCAGTTATGATGAAAGCGGAAAAGCAAGCAAGAGAAATCTAGCTACTTCTACTTCGTGCTCCATCTGTCTGAGTGATCTCGGGTCCATCATTAAAATTCCACCGGACTCCTTGAGGGGTTGGGGATTTAGCTCAGTGGTAGAGTGCTCCCTGGGTTTGATCCTCATCTCAAAAAAAAAAAAAATAGAGATTGAAAACAAAATCAGACCTGTAGCTGCCTTTCTCAGGTGGAAGGCTTAACTTGGAATCAGTGCTGCAAGTCATGGTAGGTTTCTGCTAAAAGGTAGTTGTAAGATGGTGGAGGACATAAATTTAATAAGAACATTACCCTCTGTCCAATGTGAAATAATTTAATTCTCACAGTAGCTGCTTTTCATGGGTGTGAAATACCTATTTCGGCACATGATTGTATTGAGTTCTGAAGAGGCTCTTTTGCCAAAGCTAAGACAGCTTGGTTATCAAGTAACACTATCCTTTTTGTGCAGATGTTTCCTGGCAAGAATTTTTCACTGTGACACATCCAGTACAATTAAAATGTGAGACTTCAAAGGCTTGAACATTATAAAGGGTGATCCTTGTTTTATTTTATTTTTTTTGATTGTACTTTTAATGGTGTTATTTCACCCAAACAATATAACTAATTCCATAACTCCAAGCATAAATAGCTTCATATTTAAAGTTAAAATACTTGGAACAATTGATACTATTTATAGTATAAAAATATTACTGAACAATTTTTGGATATAATTGTTAAAATAGTGTAAAATTGACTACTATAAATCTGGGCCATAAATATTGACCTAGTATTGGGAAAGGATAAAAGAGGAATATAGTAGTGTTGTTGGCAGGCCATATGATCCCACAAATAGTGAATAAAAGTAAGCCAAGCAAGATTATTCTTTTATATTAGGGATGAGTTATGTTATTTTAGGTTTATAAGATGCTACACTGTTTAATGGATTTGAATTCATATGAAATCTCTTTAATGGTGCCGTTACTAGTGGCATTAGTCTTTCAATGAGTATTTGTTCATAATTTTATGGAAGTAAAACTATTACTAAAATTATAACAAAGGTACCCCTTTACCTTACTAGACTTTGCCTTCAATTTTTGTAATTTAAAAATAGGATATTTGGGACTGAGATGGCTCAGCAGGCTGACACCTGACACCAAACCTGACAAGCTGACATCAGCCCCAGGAATCCATATAGTGGAAAGAGAGAGCTGACCTTTTCAAGTTGTCCTCTGACCTCTAGCAAATCACACACACACACACACACACACACACACACACACACACACACACACACAAACTCACAAACACTAAACAAAATATAGTTAAAAATGTCCTGTGATTGACTAAGAGAATTCAATCTCTTCTAGTAAGTTTTTTTTAATGTATTAATTAATTTATTTATTTGCCTTGATCACTGAAGAGAAGCTGAACATCACATTGGTCCAACTTGAAATGGAAACATGGGAAGAAAATGGTGTGTGTGTGTGTGTGTGTGTGTGTGTGTGTGTGTGTGTGTGTGTGTGTTGGAGAGGAGGAAGTCGGAAGGAGATAAGAGGAATTTTCAAGGTATTTGTGAACCTGTTCCTTGTAACCTCGATAATCAACACTAGCATCAGGAAGTAGTTACAGCACAGGACACTGAATGCTAATTTTAAAAAGGTAATTACTTCTATATTGCCATAACAAAATGTAATGTAAGTGCCTAGCACCGTGCTGGGAGCCCAATACATGTTTTATCAAGGGTAAACAAACCTGTAAACTTTCCCATGGGATTGCTGAGAAGAGGAAGGTAAATGCTCTTAGAGATTTTTACTTTTCTGCGGCATGCAAGCCCATCACCCTTTCTGGCTTTTAACGAATTCTCCAGGTATTGGATGGTGATTAGAGAGTGTCTGCAGGATGATCTGACTTGCCTCAGGAGAAAAGTGATAATAAAAGGTCAAAACTGAGTTCCTAGGGACCTGGGCTCCTGAAGCTAATAGCATGAATCATCATTAGCTTTTACTGATGCCAAGTCATGCAAGTCTGTGAAGTTCATACAGAGAAAGAAATTTAGATCAATAGGACTTTATGCTACCATGCAGTTTGATAATTACTTTCTAGAAATCAAGTCTGAAAAGCTTTTTTTTTCCTTAAGAAATTATTCTCTGCTATGAAAGCCTCCACTCTGAGAGACTTAGTACCTGTTAGAGAACAAAAGAGTATAGTGTTCTCGTTCAGCCATTTCATTTTCTATTGTTTAATGTCCACATGCACAATTTACTTTCCAGAAACAATATATTGTATATTTTCAGAACACTCATGTTTTATATCAGGATTGAGTTTTAATTAAAAAATGTTTTAATGTCTTAGTGGCATGCATGAACTATATATTGTGATGGGTTCCATTGTTCTATGTTCATCTATGTAAATGGTAAATTTTGATCATATTAGTATCTGGTTGTCATTTCTTACCTGCTCTCCATGGTCCTCTTCTAAACCACTTTTCTAAGTGTCTGCAGTGCCATGTTGGAAAGAATGTTCAGTACCCTTTGTACAGCTTGTTAGCACAGTGGGTGTTGACCTGGTGATGCCAGCTGGAGGTAGGTAAGTTGTTTAGTTGGTAAGTGAAGCATGCAAGGCCATTGCTGCTTTTGTGGGAGGCACTTTATATCCACTGTGGAAAAAATAGAGCCTTTAGCATCACCCCATTGAAACCCTAAAGTAAAAACACACAGCAAATATTTTATGCCTTTGCTAGGTCAAGAACTTTTAAGGCTCTTCAACAAAATCAAGAAGTTGAAAGCATGTTCATGAGCTTAATAACACATAAAGCACTAGGTACACTCTGGTGGGCACAGCCATGCCCCCTTTCCTTTAGCTGACAGAAAAAAAAAAAGTCTTTCAGTTGCGACCAGAAAGAAAAAGTGGAACTGTTTTTAAAGTGGTAGAAAACCCTACTTATTTATGAATATTCTTATAATCACAAAGTCAAGAGTCCACTTTCACATTTCAGTTTCTTTAGATTCTAGCATAGGACAATTGGAATAATTTAATTTTATCTTCTAGATTGTCTTATTCCAAGCTCATAATGCTTTATGAAAATATATGGATGACTTCTGTTTTCCAAGAGATGTGAATTCTTGTCAATGTGATATGCAGGGTTTCAAAAACCAAAACCAGTTATTTCACTTAACCTTTAGAAATTATAACTGTGATGGTAAGGTGGCTCATTGATCAAAGGCTCCTGCTAAGAAGCCTGATAACATGAATGTGATCTCCATGTTCTCATTATAGAAGGAGAGAATGGACTCCTGCAAACTCTCCATGAACTCCACATATGCACCATGGGACATGTGCTTGCGCACATGTTAGCACACACACATACACAGAGAATGCCTTTTTAATTGTATTAATAATGGCTTTTGCATTTTGGGGGGGGGCTGTGGTTTTCTATGTGTGCACAATGCGTTCTTTATTTCATAATTATACTCAATAGTTAGACCTATATAGTACTTGTCTTGACTCAAGTATTCCATTCTTGGAAAGTCAATTCACATTAGTATCAAATATCTTTCTACTGAAGCATTAATTATGAATATTTACAATAAGAAAGTGGAAAAACATGGATGCATATGGGGGCATGAATTGGTTTCTCAACATGGTGAATTTTAAGATCTCTATTAGGGTATAACCACTCTACAAATATATTATTTTAGAATTAATATTATTTTGTAGAAGAAAAATAGATATGAGTATATTTTTACTTGTGCTAGGCTATATTGTCTGGTCTATGCACATGGTCTCTGCTTGCTCAGCTCCCAAACAGCCACTGCCTTTTGGTTTTTAAGTCTTTAGTGTAAATCTCTCAGAATAAATCCACTGTTAAGCCACATGGCGTTTCAGGCCTCACTAATAGGACCCCAGAGTTATATCCCCTGCCCAAGTGCACCAGAAATGATATAACAAGACTACCTATTAGATGCTGTATAAGTTCTCAAGTGTTTGTAGCAATTTGTGAGTCCCTTAATAGTACACTAAGTCAGGTTCTTTAAGGTAACTAATTAGTGTCTTTCAGCCTCGGGAAAAATGTTATTTCTGGGAATTCATGAGGAAACCCCTGAAATCTGAAAGCCACAGATGAAATTTGAGCCGGAAGACAATTTGTAACAGCTGGTATTGGCGCTGGACTACAGATCCTCTTTGTTGGGTTCCAGCTTCTGGAGACAAGAGGATCATAAATTTCTAGAGAGTAACAGAATAATTACATGGAGCACAAATTCAGATGGGTCAAAAGAGAAAACAAAGAGCTAACATGTGCTAAGCCAACTTTAGTGTCTAACTTCATAAAGTCTAATGAGATATACCATAGGGCTAGATCTGTATTAGCTGCAGTGGAGTGCTGAGTGTAAAATGACAGCGTCACAGGTAACCTTGCAGGCTCTCTGCATATGAGCTGATTGAAAATGAAACAGGGAAATGAATACTACCTTCAATGCGCAACTGAGCACATTTCGCTAAAAATCATATTTTGGATTGCTTTAGGAACTCAGCCTTGGAATGTCCACGAGTGTATGCATATCTTCATTTATATCAAATAGGTTATATCAAGAGATTTTTACAATTTAATTTATTATTTGAAAATTTCATGCATGTGTGTATTGTGTATGAATGCACCCCCTCACTCCCTACTCCAATTCAGTCCAACATTTCCCATCACATCTCCATCCCAATGCCATAGCTTCCTTATTAGTTCCTTATTTACCTATTTACTTAATTAATCAACCCACTGAGTGTCAGAGGAATTTTAAGCTGTTTTCCTTTCTGAACAACAGTATTTAGTAATGCTAAATAAGATTTAAAATGTGGGTTCTGGGAAAAGGCCAGTATCAGTTTAAACTCTAAGTATAGTTTACATAGGATCTGAGATCCTGAAAATTGTTTTGTTTTATTTTTCACCTCTTTTTCCATGTCTCCTTGCTAGCAAAGCAGGCCTAATAACAGCTATTTTAAATAGTTTCTGGTAAATAATGAATTAACATGTGTTTTGGCTGGTTTGTTTGTTTGTTTGTTTTTCAATTTGCACAAGCTAGGGTCACCTAAAAACAAAAAAGGAAGCTAAACTGAAAAAATGCCCCTGTAGATTGACCTGTAAGAAAGTTTGTGAGATACTCTCTGATTATGATTGATGTCAGAGGGTCCAGCCCACTGTTTTTCCTTGTTTAAGACAGCAGACTGAACAAGCAGTGGGGAACAAACCAATAAGCAGCACTTCTCCATGGCCTCTGAGTCAACTATTGCCTCCAGTTTCTGCCTTGAATTTCTGCCTAAATTTCCATTCATGATGGACTACAAACTGCAAGGTGAAATAAACACTTTCCTCTTTAGAATGCTTTTAGTCTTGACATTTTTTTCAAAACAGTTGAAAAGTAGCTAATACACTAGGCAAGTATTCTACTGTTTGAACTACATCCCCAGTCCAGAAACTGAGCTTTCACACTGGAGCCATTTAAAACCAGATTCCCAAACAGTGCAATGCAAGACAACCACCTGGGGAGCCAGTTAAACATCCAGATGACTGTGAGGGAGGAACCATATTTCACCACACCCATCCCTGGGCTTAGCACAGCTGTGAATGACAGCTCCTAAGGGCCCCCATTTAATTGCAGTCTGAATGCAAGTCCTGCAGTCTATCTGAGCCAGCACTTCCCTGCAGCTGCAGGTCTGGGGCAGAGGAAAGAAGCAGGCTCGATTTCTCATGAGGTCATTCTACACCAGACATCCTCAGAGTGTTGCCTGTAGCCAACAGCGTCATCATCGTCTGCAGAAATGTGTGGTCACCTCTAATCCCAGCACTTGGAAGACGCAGGCAGAGAGAGGCATCAGTAGTTCAAAGTCACACTCAGCAACATATGGAATTTGAGGCCAGCCTAAGCTGTTTGAAACCCTGACGGTTTTATGTGGAATTCTGTCTGTATTCCTTGAAGGGGAGAGGGCTCATTTCCGCTTCATGTAGACCATCTGTATTACAGGAATGGTGCTCTAATCTGGGTTATAGTCATGAGCACATTCAGATTTTTACATGGGCTAAGATGTGAACTCAGGTCCTCATGCTTGCAGAACAAGTACTTTATCTCTGCAGACCTCATTACTCCCACTGTTGTCCAGGTTGTTCATGTAGATCTCATCCATTTCTCTGTCATTGGGGGATCCCTGTGTCTTTCCTAGGGTCTCGTTTTCTAGGTAGCCTCCCTGGAGTTGTGTAGCAGTCCAGTCATCTTTGTTTTACATCTAGTATCCTCCTATGAGTGAGTACATACCATGTTTGTCCTTCTGAGTCTGGGTTACCTCACTCAGGATGATTTTTTCTAGATCCATCCATTTGCCTACAAACCTCATGATGTCATTGTTTTTCTCTGCTGAGTAGTACTCCATTGTGTATATGTACCATATTTTCTTTATCCATTCTTCAGTTGAAGGGCATCTAGGTAGTTTCCAGGTTCTGGCTATTACAAAGAATGCTGATATGAACATAGCTGAGCAAATGCCCCTGTGGTATGATTGAGCATTCCTTGGGTATATGCCCAAGAATGCTATAGCTGGGTCCTGGGGGAGATGGATTCCCAATTTTCTGAGGAAGCGCCATATTGATTTCCAAAGTGGCTGTACAAGCTTGCATTCCCACCAGCAGTGGAGGAGAGTTCACCTTGCTCCACATCCTCTCCAGCATAAGCTGTCTTCTGTGTTTTTGATCTTAGCCACTCTGACAGGTGTAAGGTGGTATCTCAGAGTCGTTTTGATTTGCATTTCCCAGATAATTAGGGATGTTGATCATTTCCTTAAATGTCTTTCAGCCATTTGAACTTCCTCTGTGGAGAATTCTCTGTTTAGCCCATTTCTTAATTGGACTGTTGGGCATTTTGATGTCTAATTTCTTGAGTTCTTTATATATTCTGGATATCAGCCCTCTGTCAGATGTGGGGTTGGTGAAGACCTTTTCCCATTCTGTAGGCTGTCGCTTTGTCTTGTTGACCGTGTCCTTTGCTCTACAAAAGCTTCTCAGTTTCAAGAGGTCCCATTGATTGATTGTTTCTCTCAGTGTCTGTGCTACTGGTGTTATTGCGTTCAAGAGTACTTCATACTTTCTCTACTAACAGATTCAGAGTAACTGGATTTATGTTGAGGTCTTTGACCACTTGGACTTAAGTTTTGTGCACGGTGACAGATATGGATCTATTTGCAGCCTTCTACACATTGGCATCCAGCTATGCCAGCACCATTTGTTGAAGATGCTTTCTTTTTTCCATTGTACAGTTTTGGCTTCTTTGTCAAAAATTATATGTTCATAGGTGTGCGGGTTAATGTCAGGGTCTTCAATTTGATTCCATTGGTCCACATGTCGGTTTTTATGCCAGTACCAAGCTGTTTTTATTACAGTAGCTCTATAGTAGAGCTTGAGAGGGAAATTTAAGCCAAATAAAGCCTTTCCTACCCAAGGTGCATTGGCCATGGTGTTTCATCACAGGAATAGCAACCTTCTCTAAGGCAATCCACTATGTATTCTGTGGGTGGCAATTATTAACTCTTGATGATGAGATTAAATTACTTTTACAAAAGTTATAGTGATTTTAAAAATAGTTGATGTAGGTATTCACATCAAAATTTCAAATCTTGAAACTTTTCTTGGCTGGCATAGTCCCTTCTCAAAATTTAGAAAGACTTCTAATCCCATGACATTCAAAAACAGACCTTTTAAGGCCACTCCTTAGCAAGACCAACACACTCCCAGTGAGTTCCCACACTTAGAGGCATGCTTACCTCCTTCATTTATGCCCATATCCTCAGATTTTTACACATCAAGAAGGAAATTCTTCCTATTATATGTTACCAACTCCCTCTGTCCAATGCCATTTCCCTTCCCTACATCCTGGAATGTAGGTTCCAATTACCGCCCCCCCCCAGTTTCCTATGATGGCACAACAGCAAACAGCTGTTGCCAAGGCCATCCAAGTTTGTGTTGGCATCAGAGCGGCTACCATTCTGCTACAATTGGCCTGCTCAGTAGCTGTTGGCACAGAAGAACTTCACTTAATCCTCAGTGTTCTCTCTTTCCCTTCCATGTTCTCTTAACTTGGCTTACAATGCACACATTCTTAGTATTGCTTCTATTTAACTCTCAGTGTTTAAAAATGCTGTGGTTTGTTTGTGTTAGAATACTGGAACACCTTCACAGTGTACTGAGTAATCTGTTGCTCCAGATCTCTCACCACATCTCCAAAGCCAAATATTTTGGTGATGTGAACTTCTTTTTTCCAATATATTTTTTTTATAGAATTATGTGTGGCTGGAGAAATGACCAGTGGTCAAAAATACTTGCTGCATTTTTAAAGGACCTATAGAACCTACACTACGCAGCTTAGAGCCTTCAGTAACTCCAGCTCAAGAATATCAAAAACCTCTCTTTGTTCCTGCCCACCTATACACACACACACACACACACACACACACACACACACATATACATACAGACAGACACATAAATGAAAAAAATCTGAAATAAAATTGTGGGAAATGTTTGTTTTATGGTTGGAACCACATTGTCTACCTTTTGTCCATTTATTTATTTGATTTGTTTTGAGATAATTGTTAATGCTATCATGAAGGATTTTCTTATATAAGATTAGAAGTGAATATTAAAGTACATGACATCACCTTTTGAATATGAAAAATTAAGTATGTGTAGACAATATTGCTTTGTATTATTTTCTATACATAACCCTCCATACCAATGTTCAGATGGTAGAAGTCATAAACAGGCTATTTCTGACCCCCATGCCAGTTTTCTCTAACCATTTAAAGTCTTAAAACAGATTTAAATTATAACTCTCCCTATATAGGGAGAGTTCAAATTCTAAATTTATGGAATAGCCTTATGTGAATAGATGTTCTCTGTAAACACTAGAAAGCAACCATAGCTTAGTAAAATGTCCTCTCTTTCCAAGGAAGGAAAGCAGAGGCTCTGCCACTCCCTTCTGGCCCCTGTTCTGGGAGTTTAGTATTAGCTACTTTTTATATAAAAGGTTACACTCCTCTACCCAACCGCCATTTGAGCTGGCTAGCATTTGAGTGGAATCCCCAGTAACCACTGAGGTCTACAGCAGTTTTTATGTCTTTGCCTCTGATACCAGGTTATGCTTCTGACTTTAATACAAAGTTGAAAATGTGTGTAAATGTGTTCAAATTGCTCATTTTCATTCAAAGTGAAGAATGTTCCATAAAGGTATCATGTTAGATTAATATTAATATGCTTCCTTTTCCTTGTTTCTGCTGTTATAGAGTGGTAAAAAGGATAATTGAGTTGTAAACATAACAAACTAATGATAAGTTGCTGTGGGATGTTCTGTATGTTAAGTATATTGCTCTGATTGGTTAATGAATAAAACACTGATTGGCCAGTAGCCAGGCATGAAGTATAGGTGGGACAAGCAGAGAAGAGAATTCTGGGAAGTGGAAGGCTGAGGCAATGAGATGCTGCCATGACAAGTGAGATGTAAGGTACCAGTAAGCCACAAGCCACATGGCAATTTATAGACTAATAGATATGGGTTAATTTAAGATATAAGAACTAGACAATAAGAAGCCTGCTGCGGCCATACAGTGTGTAAGCAATATAAGTCTCTGTGTGTTTACTTGGTTGGGTCTAAGCTGCTGTAGGACTGGTGGGTGAGAGAGATTTGTCCTGACTGTGGGCCAGCCAGGAAAACTCTAGCTACAATAAGTAATGAGATTGAGTTGGGAGTTGTGGCAGGCAAAAAAGAAAATCTCCTATTAAACAGAAAAAAACATTCAACCTCTATGTCTTTGTAGCTCTATCCTACCAAGTATCTAAAAAGTAGCTAATGCCAATCCTGGCTAAATTATTCCAAAAATAGAAGAATGTCTTGATGACTTTTCTATTGCTGTGGTAAGACACCATGACCAAGGGAATCTTTCTATGGAAGAGTTTATTTGCGACTTAAGTGTTAGATGGTGATACATGACCATTGTGGTAAGGAGCATGGCAGAAAACAGGCAGAGATGGTGCTGGAGCAGTAGCTGAGAGCTTCTACCTTGGTCTGTAAGCACAAGGCAGAGAGAGCTAACTGGGAAAGGCATGGGCTTTTGAAGTCACAAAGCCAGCCCTCAGTGACATCCTCCAACAAGGTCACACTTCCTAATCTTCCTGAAACAGCTCCACCACCTGCAGATCTAGTAATTAATTAATTATATGAGTCTATGTGGGTCATTGGTATTCACCACCACAGAGAAGAAATAATGCTTCCAAAGATGTTCTGTAATTGTGGCAATATATTGATACAAAACAAGTTAAAAACAAAATAGCCGGGCAGTGGTGGTGCAAGCCTTTAATCCCAGCACTCGGGAGGCAGAGCCAGGCGGATCTCTACGAGTTCAAGGCCAGCCTGGGCTACCAAATGAGTTCTATGAAAGGCACAAAGATACACAGAGAAACCCTGTCTTAAAAAACCAAAAAAAAAAAAAAAAAAAAAAAACCAACAACAACAAAAAACCCAACCCAAAACTATTTTAAAAAATGAAGCTAAAGATCAATACTCTAGATGAAAATACATATTAAAAATTTTTAGCAGGCTGGGCATTGGTGGCACATGCCTTTAATCCCAGCACTTGGGGGTAGGGGGAGCCAGGCAGATCTCTGTGAGTTCGATGCCAGCCTGTTCTACAGAGTGAGAACCAGGACAGACACCAAAAACACAGAGAAACCCTGTCTTGAAAAATGAAAAAACAAAAAAATCTTTTCAGCAAATACTGGCAAACTAAATCTAATAGCGCATTATGTTGTTTTTTTTTTGTTTAACCAAGATCAAGTTAAATTCATCTAGAGTGCAAATAACTCTAAACACATGTAAATTAATAGGCATAATATAGTATCCATAGAATAAGTTCAGAACACACATAGTGACCCCAGTAGATGTAGAAAGACATTGGATACATCACTTACTGATGGAAACTGAAGCATTGAGTATCAAAGAAATGAACCTCAACATCATAGACTATTAACAATAAGCCAGTGACTTATATTTTGCTGATGGAGGAAAGCTAAAAAATTGTCTTTAGGAAGTGGAGTCAAGAATGCCTATTTTTACCACTTTAATTCAGCAAAGTGCTAGGAGTGAACTCTGAGCTATTAGTCAAGAGGAAAAAAAATAAAGAGTATTCAAATTAAAAACCAGGAAGCCAAACTGTCACCGTTCTCTAATGATATTATCTTATATGTAGAAAAACTTCAACCTCTGCCAAAGCCTATTCACATTAACAAATGAGTTTAGTAAAGTTGCAGGATATAAAATCAACATTAAAAAATCAGTAGTGTTGTTACATGTCAGTACTAAATTATTTGAAATAGAAATGAACGTAATTTCATTTATAATACATACATACATATATATACATATATATACATATATATGTGTATATATATATATATATATATATATATATATATATGAGAAAATTTAACCACAAATGTGATCTCTAGAAAAAATTCCATGAAACACTGATGAGAGGAAATGAAGACACACAAGAGAAAAAAATGAATGCTATACATCCAATTATTGAAAGAATAAATGTTATTAAAAAGCCCTTACTATGCCAAGTCTACAGGGTCAATGGCTGTCTTATCCAATAATACTAGCGTTCTTCACAGAACTAGAAAACAATGTTAGCATTCATAAGAAAGCACAAAACCTGAGGTTAAAGCAATGCCACTTTAAAGGAGGCATTATACTCCAGGAACACTGCTTCCCAAATACAACACACAGCTAAGGTAGTCAAGCCAGCCTGATCTTGGCATAAAGCAGACATGTCGATCAATCAACAAAGGAGATCCTAGAAGTAAAGCCATACCCTCCTAGCCAGCTGTTCTCAAGAAGTGTGCCAATGATGAGCACTGGAGAGAGATGTTGGAAAATCTGGATACCCATATGTAGATGAGTGAAGCTCAAACCCCCCCCTCACTGTTTATAAGGATCACTGCTAAATGAATTACAAATAATATGATGTCTGTGATTGTGAAGCTACAAATGGATATTAGGGAAACCTTTGGTTTATGGGAATGGTCAAAGAACCTTTGAACACAAATCCCCAATTATGAGAAAAAAATGCACAAGTGGAAATCCATCCATCACAGCAGATGAAACTACCAACTAGGTGAGGAAATAAATCATCAAATGAAAAAAATAATAAAAAGAACAAGAAAAAAGAAAAACTTTTCAAACTACACATCAAACAAGGTCTTTCTATTTTGACCATATATGGAGATTTTCCAAAATCTCAATAGCAAAACCCCAAATAATATTTTTTAAATGGGAGATTTAAAAGTGGTGTAGTAAACATTTCTCAAAAGAAGGTATATATCTTAGTGTAGTGGCAGGTGTTTAAATTCCCAGGTATTTGGGGGCTAGAACAAGTTTTTCCTTTGATTCTAGGAGCTGAAGTTAACCTGAACAATGCAGTGAGACCTTTTCTTAAAAACATAAATATGCAAATGCCAATAATTGCATCATTAATAATCAGTGAAATGTCAATAAAATTATGGCAAACCTGGGAAAATTGATGCATGCCTGTAATCCTACCACTGGAAACATACAAAGTCATGTGTTCTAGGCCAGCATGGGTTACATAGCATGACCCCTGCACTAAGAAAACCAATTAAACACACAAAAAATCATAGTGAGATATCTCCTCATCATAGTGAGCATGTGTATCTTCAGAAACACAAAAGATAATCTGATGAGAATGTAGAGAAAATGGAGTCCTTCCCACACTGTGGATGCAAAGGTAAATTTATGCAGACATTACAAAAAAAACAGTATGGAAGTTTGTCATTTTTTTTTTAAAAGTAGAACTATCATGTTATTCAGAAATCTCAATACAAGATATGTATCCAAAGGAAATGAAACCAATATGTCAAAGAAATATCTACTCTTCCATATTTACTGTTGCATTATCCACATTAGCCAGGAAGTAGAAATAATCTATGTGCCCATCAAATTACAAATGAGAAAATAACAAATGTGATATGTATATACAAGGGAATTCTATTCTGCCACAAAAATGAAATAGTCATTTGCAACAGTTTAAGTGGAACTGGAGACCATTATATTAAGCAAAATAAGCCAGACACAGAAAGACAAATATTGCATGATCTTGTTCTTATGTGGAATCTGAATCGCATGGAAGTTGAAAACAGAAAGATGGTTACCAAAGGTTGAAGAGAGGAGGGTTGTGTGGATAGAAGTCAATGGGCCCTATCCCATGCTGATCTGAGTATGGAGTGGTGGTGTGTTGCAGGATAGTGGATTACTAAAGACAGTAACAATACACTTCCAAAATTCAGGAATGCATTTGCAAAGTCCTTATTATAAAGAAGTGATGAATGAGGAGACAGATATATTTAACCAGACTCAATAATCATTCAATACATATGTAAACTGAAACATCAAATATTAGCCTGTAATATGTGTAAATTTTTATGATTGTCTCTATCAATTTAAAAAAGAAAAAAATAACTTAAAAACCCAAAACATAGTTTTGTTTTGTAAATATGTTCTTCAATATAGCTCTTGTGAGTAATTCACAATGCTCCCAACAACAAATGTGTGTCTAATAGGATGGATGCTCTGTTTTACTTCTGTCCCTCAAAGAGTGGATCAAAGCCTGGCTGTCATTATGAGTGAAAATACCGTACAAAACATGAGGAGGAGGTATCTCTCCAAACATATACATAGACAGGTCTCATCTCTAGGACCTGTTGATATATTAATTACTAGGTTCAAGTGAGATGCATGCAATTGTATGAAAAGTATGAGCTAGACTCATGTTACTTTAGTGCTGTTTCATTGACCCACAGGTGTCAAGAGTCCTGGGAGCTTCCAGAAACTAAAAGCAAGGAGACTAATGCTTTCTTATATCCACTGAGAAAGATAATTTTTGCTTTGTTTTGTTTTAATTTAAGAGTTTCCAAATTCCAGAAATGTAACATTATGGGTTTATGCTGCTTTAGTCACTAAGTATCTGGTAACTTGCTATAGCAGCAGTACAAAACAAAAACAACCTCATGGTATTCCAAATATCAACATTAGTCATGAAAGGAAAATAACACCACCAACAGTATCTTCTTTCTTTTTAATATGCAAATCAGATTAATCTTTTCTTATCCTCAGTCCCAAAATGCCTCTGGTGTCCTTATTTTAGTAAATTTATTATTTATCTGATTATTCTACTTTAATTTTCATATCAGCTCTTTTAAAAAATCTAAAATCTCACTCTTATTTTGGCAGGGTGAAAACAAACTGCTGTTTAAGAGTTTTGAGACCGTACTTATTCTTTATGAATTATGGCACTTGGTGAGAATGTATTGTCATGCTTCTGCTTTATTTGGTTTGGTTGTTTATTAGTTTATCTACATCAGCTGCTACCTGCCTTAAATTTTTTCCTTTGCAAACTCAACATATAGTATGCTTGTCCACTATCCTGATACTTGAATCCATCAGCATTTAATGCATTCTGCCTAGGCATCTCATCTATGTCCACACACATTTCTTATGCCGAAGCACTTAGCCTATGCCTTGGACTTTCTAGCCTTAATCACTTTTATACTAGTAACAAAAGATATCAACATGCTAAAACACATCTATGAACTAAATATCATTGAAAATTCATTATAAAAAAGGTAAGCGTCCTAGGTAGTATAGGGTGGATGAAGAATGCTTTCAGAATGAAATGATCTTTCTATTGATGTTCATAGGACAGAGATGTGCTACATATCAACATAGTCAAAACAAGAAAAGGGTCACCCAGGAAACAAGGATAGAATAACAGACAGGAGTTGAGGGGAGGGAGAAGAGAAGGAGGCAGAAGAGCAAGACACAGAGAGGACTCATTTAGTGAATATGCCAACTTTATAATATACAGAGTCATAAACACATGCGCAAGAAAGTAACGTTTATAGATCTTAACATCTGTGCTTGAGGGCTTTGTCAAGCATGAACACAGAGAAAAAAGAGCCAGAGCTCTTTCGGGCGTTGGTTCTGCCTCGAGGGATAGGAAACACCAGTGAGGTATATCCACAGAAGGTGAACATGGATGCGGATGAATTACTTGAGCAGCGCATGATTGGAGGTGAAAGTTCTAAAGAGAAAAGTCCATGACTTTGATCTTCCACGCAGGGACAGAGGAGAAAGAGCCTGGGCAACTAGAACAGAAGCCAGAAAGGTGAAGACAGAAGGTGGTTACAAAGTGAGAATAATCCATAGTGTTAATAGAGTAGAAAATAGGCATGATCACATGGTCCCCTTACTTTAGGGGTTCCTTTCTCATGACCAGCTTTGGGGAAATGTCTATACTCAGGGACTAGGCCAATGAGAACAGCATGAACAAATAAACCCAAGACAACAGGAGAGGAAGAGTCAAAGATCAAAATAGCTCAAGATTCCAAGTGAAAGACAAGTAAGGTGGGCAGATTTAGGGGGATCAATAGAGGGTATGAACATACAGCTACAGAGTCAGAAGGCCAAAGAGAACCATTTACACATCAGTTAAACAGGGTGATTGAAGAGTAAAGGCCAGAGTCAGGTGTTTAGAATATTGGAAGTAGCTGAGTACTTTTCTAGTATTCATGAGGCCCTGGTACCGTGAGTACTGGGATTACTGGAAAACAGGGGAGAAACAGGGTGTGGGGGGATAGGGGGAGAGAATGTGTGAGGGCGAGAAGGAGAGAGAGAGAAGGAGGAAGGGAGGGAGGGAGGGAGGGAGGGAGAGAGAGAGAGAGAGAGAGAGAGAGAGAGAGAGAGAGAGAGAGAGAGAGGTTGAAAGTGATTGTGGGCTCAAGAACAAGATTGCCACATGCCAGGGTGGGCTGATTCCAGCATATGGATTGTGGTGCAACAGTGCAGGAAAAATGAGGAAGAATCGCTGCAACTAAGAAAAAGGTTTTCAAGCAGCTTTTCTTTGAAAGAAAGGATCTATACATTAGGTACAAGAAAATGCCTAGTCTAGGGATCATTGTTTTCCTTTAAGAAAGATGTGATGGAAAAGGGCGAGAAAGGAACAGGTCTGCGTGGAAAACGAAGCTGAACTGAAGGAATAGCACTCAGAGGGGGCAACAGAGAAGGAGAGGGCTGAACAGCAACTCAGTTTCTGGAACTTTTGATATGGGGAAACAGAAACTTCCACTTCCTCCATCTGGTCCATAATAAAAATGCAACAAAGTAAAATCTAAATGAAGACTGTGAGAGCTGCTTTACAACTTTGACGAGCTTATGCAAAACACATATAGTTCTAAACACAGTGTAATAAAGTGCTCAAAATATAGACTCACTTTTATGCCAGGTCAGTGGTGCCTTTCAAAAATCAGCAGTGAAGAAGTCAGCTCCATCATAGGGTAAATGTATCAACTGAGTTCCTGTTTAGTGTCTCCTAAGTTATTTATTTCATAGGGATAAATAAACTCATACCTCCTCTTCCACTGGCGTTTTCCTGTCTCCCTGAACTCTTCCAACTTACTATGCATAATAGGTGCTATCAATTTTACATCTAATAAGAGCTGGATTAACTTGTTAGTTAATATGTTTGAAGTGTAATGCAACAATTAGAATTCAAAGAGGCTTTCAAAAACATCTGTGTCTTATTAGGCATCAAAGCCAGGCATCTCTATAAATACTACTAAGTTGTATTTCTTGAACGAGAAAACTAGTCATCGGTGTATTAACAATATATTCTGCTCCGTGCACCCAGGATATGAAAGACTATGTTTCTGTTCTTTTAACAAGAATAAAGTGTACATCTTTCAACACACATGAAACATGAATTGAAAGTAAAGTTCACATCTGCAAAAATATCTCCAGATTTTTATATTTATAAAGCTTCACTAGGGACCCAATTTGAATAACTGCATAGACAATTACAAAGGGACACTCAAAATATGGACAGAAATCATAACACTAAATTGAAATGTCTTTGATGACAGAACACTCAGACGTGTCTCTGCAGGGGGCAGAGGGACAGAGCGGCACCAGTGCAGTGGCCACAGCAGCAGCAGTGTTAGGTGACACATGGATTAGTCAGGCACTTTTTGCCTGGCTCCAAAAATGTGCAATTTCCCATCATCTGCTCCGGCAAAGGGAAAGAGGTCACAGATAATGCAAAGCAGGAGACAATGCCAATGTTACAGCCATTCGTGTTTGGATTTAGAATGCCTTTCCCCCAGTAAGTCATCTAGGTACTTATGATCCCTTCAGAATGTGAGGCTGGAGTGTAAGTTCTGTCCTCATTATTACCCAGCTTTCCATACACTTGCAAGTTTAGTAACAATGTCGCAGGTCTGAAAAGGACTGAAAGACTCCTGTGTGTCAGTCTTGGGAGTTGTTCTGTATCCTTCCTGTTGTGCTGAGACACTGAAGTTTGTTTCTTTCCTGTGGGAGCCCACAACTGACTCCCTGTTGGAATCCGAAGTCTATTCTAGTCAATAAAGTTCAGCCTTGCTTGCTCCAAGGCCATGAGAAAGTCCTGATTAGCCCATGAGAAGGAACATACTTTCTAGCTAGATGCAGGTTGCTGATGCCAGCCAGAGATAGAACATTTAACTGCCTGCTCCTCGACTCACGACAGGATAGATAGTGGTTGAATGTCTGTGCTGTGCATTGTTCTACCTCTGCCCTTCAAGACTGTATATAAGCTGGCTGTAAAATAAACTCAGGGCTGTTCGGCAGTCCTCTTGACTCTTTTCTGTCTTCTTCGTCTTCTTCATTATCTCTACAATCCACTTGCCTCCACCCAGATACCCAGGCTCTGACACTTTCCCAAGCCTTCTATAGCTACTTTCAACTCCCAGTTCCCCTGAGGACTCTGCTAATCCTTTTTTTTTTTTTTTGTTTTTTTTTTTTTTTTTTGGTTTTTTGAGAAAGGGTTTCTCTGTAGCTTTTCTGGACTAGCTCTGTAGACCAGGCTGTAGACCAGGCTGGCCTTGAACTCAGAGATCCACCTGCCTCTGCCTCCCGAGTGCTGGGATTACAGACGTGCACCGCCACCACCACCTGGCCTCTGCTAATCCTTCTCCCTCCCTCCTGCCTTCTGTTCTGCCTGCCAGGCTCTACCCCCTCTACTGCAATTCCTGAAGTTGTATGCTCCTCTAGACCACTGTGGCTCACCTGTGTCTATGGATCCTTGTTAAAGGGAGACTGTCCATCCTAAAGTCACAACCTTTAAACAATATTTATGTATTTGACACACTCTATTTGAACTAACTCACAAACAAAACTATGACACAGCTGGTTTAAGGGACATACTCAGACATTGTGCCACTCTTGGGCATATAGTCATAGAATTCGATATCCAATATAGTCACGTTTTCAAATCCATGATTATTGCTGCTTTACTTACAAATAGTAATAATATTAATTTAAAGGCAGCAAAGGAAGAGCTGGTTAGGTGGTGCTCACATTTAATCCTACCACCCAGAGGGTGGTGGCAGGGGATCTTTGTGAGTCTGAGGTCAACCAGGTCTACACAGAGAGGTCTAGGCCAGCTAGTAATACACTGCCAAAAAATAAGTGTTTGCAACCTGCTTCTGACCTTTGCTATTTAAGTGGAAACAAAATGCACACACATGAACACAAATACAGATATACTTATACAAACACATATATGCATATGCACATCTATATGCATACAGACAGAAATCCATACACATAACACACACAAACATACATACATAAATACACTCACATGCACACACATATATAAATGCATACAGAAACATGGCACACACAGAAATACACATATACATATGTGTATACATACATACATACATACAAATAGACACATGTAGCAGGAATCTTAAAAGTTCTTGTTAATAAAATAAAACCTGAAGCCAGGTATTGGGGTGAATGCTGGAAAATCAGAGAAGCAGAACATGCCACAGCCACCTCACCTTGCCAGTTCCTCAGCTGATCCTATTTCCTCAGACTGGAAGCTTCTGAGTTCTCATCCAAATGGATCTCAGTTGAACTGTTGCTAAAAGCCTAAAAGCTTAACCAGCTAAAAGCTTCTAGTTTCTGGTCTTCATGCCTTATATATGTTTCTGCTTTCTGCCATCACTCCCTGGGATTAAAGGCTCAATTTCTGGGAAAGGTGTGAGTCACCATGCTTGGCTGTATCCTTGAACACACAGAGATCCAGGTAGATCTCTGCCTCTGGAATGCTAGGAATAAAGGTGTGTGCTACCACTGCCTAGCCTCTATGTTTAATATTGTGGCTGTTCTGTGCCCTGACCCCAGGTAAGTTATTAGTGTGCACAATATTTTGGGGAACAAAATACCACCATAGACACATATGTATACACATGAACACATACTCACAAACATACACACAAATGCTGTTTCACTGGATAGCTTTTCTATTACCTGTGTATGTCTATTTTTAGATATCCCAGATTAGGCTTAAGGACTCCAATTTTGGCCAGTATCCCCATGATAAGCCATATATCCCTGTTGTCTTCCTATTTCTGAAAGGACGAACTGGGGGAAATATTTTAGCTTGGAGTGTTTTCTCAAAAATATTTCAAAACTTGATCATGTAAGCCACAAAGGATACTAGCATGTACCCCAAGTATTTAATATGTAATATCAAACCATTATATTTTTAGTCTGAACTTGCACAAAATGTAAGCATCCCATCCAATGGTCCTTCCTTCCCCTCCCTCCTTAGTCCCCGAGTCTCTACTGTGGGTTGCACTGGGGACAAAGAACTGATTACTCTGTGAACTGTTGTCACTTGCTTTATTTAAGAATCTGGCATGTCCTCCTCCCCTCCCCCCACACCCCTTTCTTCTTTGTCTTTTCCTTCCCCCAAAACATCTACTGAGTCTTCATTATACTCTAGTGTTAAAGTAGACAGATTCCGGAAGTAGTGACAGAAGCTAGGAAGGCTGGTGTGGGAGGTGAGCCCTGGTCAGGGAAGACCCTGGGACCCACGATCATGGGCCTTGCAAAAGGCTGAAGCTGACGGCAGCCGCAGACATCCAGGTGAGCCAGGTTGGCTCGTGACTCCCTTCTGTGCCGGAATGAAAATATCAGTGGGAATTATTCTATAAATGTGGTCATTATGTTTTACTTTTGCTGATATTGAAGTTCGTTCTTATTCCCCTAGGACAGGAGTGAAAGCTGAAGGGACGATGTGGTCTGGGCCGGATGGAGATGCCAGCCTGCAGTTTAACATTTTCTGTAGGCAATCTCTCTGTGGGTAATTGAAAGTGGGCTCTTTGAAAAGCCAGTGATTTAATAATTTTCTTGTGAATTAAAAAATAGGCATGTGCTCTCCCTTTCTTCTTTCTAAAGCAGCCATTTAAACATCTTCCTGGGAATATTTCTGCCTTAAATATTTCATAACTCTTAAAATTAAAAGGCTTAGTATTTAGGGCAAATAGTTCCTGTTCTATTCCACATAACTAGGACTGAATGTTTAAAGTTCTGACGTTTCCTGGCACAGGGACAAACTGCTGCCGTGTTTTAGAGCCACACGGAGAGTGAGGTAATCACTAACAGCAGAGGCATTGATGTCTTTCTCTAAGTTATTCACAGCCTTCAGGTCCCACATGTGCTGGTTCCTACCTGACATCTCTTCTCTGCCACATTCAACTGCTTTTGTTAATTTCATTGATTTAAAAAGAGCAGTTCTGCTTTCTGCCTGCCTTTGAGGGAGGCAGAGGAATTGATGTATTTCCTTCACATCCATTCCCAGCAGCTGATGACATTTTCAATAAAGAACCTTTTTTTCTTTTTGTTGTTCTTATTTTGCATCACACATGTGCCTTTGGAATACTCTGGCATGGGCATTTGACAATGTTCATAGCATAATGTGTGTGAGTACAGACACACACATACACATAGAGACACTTTCATATGCGTGCACAAGCACAAATACAATCTTAAAAAATTCAGTGTGTGTGCACTTATGTATCTGTCTTCATATTTATAATGACAACACAGGGAGATATTTATATGTGTGAATATGCATGATGATAATACTGGGAGATATTTATATGTGTGAATATATATAATGGTAATACTGGGAGATATTTATATATATTTCTATATGCAAATACCTGCATATATTTGTGGATATAATAAACTGTTAAGCCATTTTCATAGAGAAGTCATATTTGGTGGACTAATGTCAATGAGAACTAACATTAATCTGTCAAGCAATCAGACCATCAGGTAATGGGACCTGATCCCTAGTAAGAATAACAAACCTTTATATCATACCCATGGGATATTCCTGAAGAAAAGGAAACTGAGGATCATGATGCTTGTCCTTGCTGTGAGCTTGGAACACAGCACAGGACAAATACACGCCGCTGTTTCTCTCTATATATAATATGTATATGTACTTATCAATGTGAAGTGCTAGGGGACAAACCCAGGGTGTTGTGCATGCTAGGATAGCACTTTACTGTCTGTTATGCTTTCATCCCAATTTATATTATTTTTATATGGACATAGACAGTTAATATCTAACTACAACTGATTCCATGTATGTCTGAAATTTCTAGTGAAATAAGTTCATCTAAACTTTTTATTTTCCTTTTCATTACTCTTTAGACATCTTCTCAGACCTCTTCAGCTCAAAGATTTTAAGCTTTTATTTAGATAATCATAAATATGTCATATATAATAAGTAGCTATAACCAATAAAAATAATAGAAGTATTATCATATGAATTATTATAACTTAAACATGTGAATGATTGGTTTGTTTAAAATTCTCCATATACCACCAGGTTGTTAATATGTGTATATTTGAAATTTTCAAGTAAAAATCTTAACCATCAGCCTAGCATTTGGTTATACAATTTGAATATTCAGGTTCTTGGACTTTTTTTGGTTTTATTTATTTTATAGAAAATAATTCTTTATTGATCCCTTGGGAATTTAACATGACACATCCCAATCCTACTCACCTCAAAGTCCCTCCATATCTGCTCCCTCACCCCTGTGGTGTCCTCCCCCAAGTTCCCCCCAAAATTAATAAAAAACAAAACAAAACAACAACAAAAAAAACACCTTGCTCCTCCATCTTTCCTGCCTCTCCAACACCTCTTCATTCATTCTAGTGGCACTGGGAGCTGTGATGTGTCACACAGTACACCCTTTTGTCCATTCAGCCCCGTCTGCAAATGTTCATTGCAGGGAGTCATTGGTCTGATTCAAGACCTCTGATACACCATCATCACTGGACCCTCACTGAAACTGGTCTTGACAGCCTGCTGTTGCCTGAGTCACAGAGATCCTGCTGGTATTGTCCTGCAGGACCAGTTTCTTCAAGCACTCCAGCTGGTCCTAGATGGGGCAGATGTTAGGGTGGGCTAACCCAAGGCCCAGGATGTTGGCCTGGGTGATAGCTTAGCTGGTCAGGCTGGTCTGCTGGGACTGCCCCCTCAGGGGAGGGGTGAAGCCAGCTCTCCTAAGCCCAAGGTGAGATACCTGTGTTTGCCATCCTGTCTAGAACTGCAGTTCTTTTGGAACTATTGATTGGGTGTAGTATCAGCACAGCCTGTGGTTACTATTTCACTGAATATTCCAGTCATATCCTTGTAATGTCCTTGTGTTGCTCTAAAGACTGTTAATGAGACTCAAGCTGTAGATGTAGAAGACATCAAAAACATATGTTAAAAGATTCTATTAGGAACTGAGTAAACCTGAATTATAAACTCTGATCCCAGTCCTTATCAAAGTTTCAGCTAGTATAAAAGTGGGAGGAGTCTCCCACATGTAAAGTAATTTATAAAACCACAAAAATGTACAAATGAGATAGGCACTAGGCAGAAAAGGGGAAAGCAAGAAATGTTTAAGGGGATGAAAATAAACTGTGCTTGGAGGGTTTCAGTTGGAAGTATATAAAAGACACAAGGATATAAAGTATTGTTTCTGTGCGTGTTTTAGCAATTAACAGGTGCTGGTGTCCGACTGGAATATATTGGAAGAGGGACCATTTTGAGGTCAGATGTGAGTGATGCTTTTGTATGGACACACTGTATTTAAGATGTCATTGAAATATTCAAGGGAGACAATCAAGTAGCAATTATTTACATGATTCCAGAGTTTAGAGTAGGGAATGAAGGAGGCAATGGATATGCAGGAGCCATTGATATTAAAGAGATACTTGATGCCTTGGGCACAGGTGGAATTATTAGAGATTAGTTGGGCATGTTGAACAAGTGCAGTATGCTTATCTGGGTACATAAGCACAATTACTAAACCAAGCACAGCAGATCAATGCAGGAATCTCCTGGATTGAGAGGAATAAAGTGTACAAACTGAATCCTGCAGCTGAGAAGATAAAATGTTATCTTCTTGATGAAAACACATAGAACGAAATCTCTCACTCATTTATAAGAAATTTGTATTCAGAGTTAGTAACTTGATGACATCCACAACAAATGTGTTGGTTTGCTGGAAACAAGTGGAACAGCATTAGAAATTGCTGATATTGATGTTTTCATATTTTTGACATGAACTATTAAATACATATGTAAGTCACATCCATATATCTAAACATATACACAGCATTAAACTCAGGATTTTTTTTAAATCAGTTAATGAGCTAGGGCATGGCATTTAATATTTTTTCCATTATTTGTTCTTAGACATTGCTAGTGTTATTGTGTTTTATATATCATCTCAATTATAAAATTATTGAAGCTTTTATTGAGCAATAAATATTCTGGATTAGATAGAGTTCAAGAAATAATGCATTATTTTGGAATTCGATTTTTAACTAATTTTTTGGAGGAAAAAAAAATACCTAACATCTATGAAGCAAATAAAGGCAATGAGAAAAATGACTTAATGGAGAATATAGACACTATATCAATTTGTCATTTATCACCATAGGTGGTTACCAATTTTTACCCCTCCCCCACTCCCCTGGGTTTTCAAGACAGGGTTTCTCTGCGTAGCCTTGGTTGTCATGGAACTCTCTCTGTGGACCAGGCTGGCCTTGAACTCACAGAGATCCTCCTGCCTCTGTCTCCAGAGTGCTAGGATTAAAGGTGTGCACCACCACCACCCAGTTTTTACCCCTTTCTTAAATCTTCATTAAGAAAGATATTAAGTAAAGATGTTGGTTTGAGGGAAGGGTCAGTATAGCTTTATGGTTCTCTGTGTTGTCATGACAAACTGTGCTAGGTACAGAAGGTGCAGGCCGCTCACAGGGCACATTGCTTAGAAAAGAGCTAGCCAGTACACCAGGGTGCTCTCTGCATTTGGCACAGGATAAAACTTTAATGGAGCCACTTTGGTCTGTGTGTCTTTCACTTTTTGCTCCCATGAGTATCTTAAATTTCAGATTCCAATGGTCAAGGTTTGGTATCAGCTACTGCAGCAAGGAGGGAAATTTGAGGAGGCCTGTAGTTATATTACTATTTTCAATTTCGGAGAGGGTCCACAAGGCAATGTAGTCTTAGGAAGAGAAGGGTTTATTTGGCTTACACTTCCATATCACTGTTCATCATTAAAGGAAGTCAGGACAGGAACTCAAACAGGGCAGGAACCTGGAGGCAAGAGCTGATGTAGAGTTTATTGGGGGAGAGGGTGCTGCTTACTGGCTTGCTCCCATGGCTTTGCTCTCATGGCTTTGCTCAGCCTGCTTTCTTATATTAGCCCAGGGATTAGAACCACCCACCATAGGCTGGGCCCTTCTAACACTTAGCCTAGTATTGTTTCTGTCTGAGTGCTCTGGAGCCACACACCACCTCTTCTTTATGCTCTGAGACCTGACTTGGCAGTGACAGTGTTATGTATCAGTTTGGGCTAAGGCTTGACAATATAAATATAGTCAGAGAGTCACCTATATGTGATGAACTAGGCACTCTATGGGGCTTTATCTGGAACAGGCTGAGCCTATCAGGTAACAAAAGGCAGGATAAAGACCTGGCATCTCTGTCTTCATCTTGTGTCTGGACTAGACGTGGAGGTAGCAATGATGTATTGTCCTTAACTCCTTTCCCTGAGTTCATCTTGAGATTCTCAAAGGACAACACCTTAGGAACAGACACACCTACCCATCCACCCACCTCAATCCCAGGTAAATACCATTATTCTTGGGAGCGTCCCTTAACAAAATGGCTAGATAAAGCCACTTTTCAGGGCTGGAGCAGAAATAAAGTCAGGATAAAGAGAGGTGGGGCCACACCTTGTCAGGACTGCTTTATTATGCTCATCCTTTCCTTTGTTTATACCTAAACTCAAGTCAATACCCTGGAACTAGACTTAGGTTATTGGCCCCTTTATTTCTTTTTCTTTGCAAGATGACCAATTTGATTAAATCTCTCCTCTCTACTTTTCATTATTACTTAACTCTTCAATTGGCTGATTGGTTGGGCTGTAGATCCTGGGGGGTCGGGCTGTGAGGATCTGAGGTTTTGGAGGAAAGTTCTGGTAACACAAGACCTCCAATTTCAAGATTTTTGGTTGTCAGTCATTTATTTCTATCCATATTGTATATCTTATTAAAAAAAAAAAAACACCTAATGTTAGGAAATGGTTTCATTCGTCACAGTGCTCAACAACGCTTAAGATCAAATTGCATTTGTTCAACTTTCAGTTATTGGATGATCACAATGGGTTTTTTATTTATTTCTTTAGTAAGGTTCAACAGTGGCCAATAACTCAACTCCATTTTATTTTATTTTTTGGAACTGCCACTTTCTTCATTAGCTCAAACATTTGATACATGACACCAAGTAGCATTTATTCAACCAGTCTAACTGCTGAGTGCATGACTAAGAGTTTTAACACTGCCACCTTGTGCCCATTGTCAGCCAGGCAGACAAAGCTTGCTTTCTAGAATACCATTCCCATGTTGGCTTTCTGAGACCACAGCTGACAGCAGCAGGCCCTTGCTGGGCTCTCCAAAGACAAGCTTTAAGCCAGAGATGAATGTAAAAAAAAGTTTCCTGGACTTGTGTTCTTGATATAAAGGGAGAGGAAGAGATTGGACTGAAGTTGAGCTGAAGACTGTCTCAAGTCAGGGCTTGGCCAACCCCACAGGGGCATCTGAACTGAGTTCTCTTGAATTGTCCTCACAATGATCCTAATTCCCATACAGCCCACACTTGAGAGACACTTCTTGTTAGCAGAAGCAATACTGTAAGGGGTTAAGAGGTAAGGGTGTATGTGAACCATAATCTCAGTCTGCGTGTAAGGAGAGACTTTAATTTTGAAGAGAAATTTTCGCTGTGCGCCATAGATGGCACAGTCACAAAATTATGATTAAGTTATGCCCAGACCTTCAGGTATGATGGCTGTGTTTTTGATCTCAGTACTCAGGAGCCAGAGGCATGCAGTTGAGTTTAAGACTAGCCTACTTTACATAGTGACTTCCTTGGCAGCTAGAGCTACAGAGTGAGAGCTGGCCCTCCCCAGCCCCAAAGAGACAATCTTTAAAGAATGTGTGTGAAGGTGAAGCTTGGAGGATAGTGAGGTGGGGAAAGGATCTGAGAGGAGCTGGGGGAGGAAAATGATAAAAATATATTGCTTGAAATTTTCAAAGACTAAATAAAAACATTGTGCAAAGAAAGGCAAATTGAGATTGTTAGCCCCAAATACTTTCCCTACCCATTTCCTTTTCCCATCCATATTTCAGTTAAAAACAAAACAAAATAAAAAACCAAGCACCTCTGTAGTTATATATTTTCCCGACTTACTGAGATTCATATGAAACACAGTAATTTCTTTTTCATTACTTGAATGCCTCTTTCTTGTCTGAGAAGGTCATGTGGGAGAGAGAATGATTTAACTATTTTGTTTTCTTATTCATTCTCTCTACACATATCAATGGAGCTATAAAGGTTTCTGAAATGGCTGGGTGATACCACACTGAAATACTCATCAAGCTTTCTATCCATATCCCTTTGTTTTTACTGTCTATAAAAATGCTACTTTGAATGATGATGTCAACCTATAGATATTCTAACGTTGTTTTCCCCTACAACTTCATTTATATACAAACATTTGTGAGTTTAAAATTTTCTCAGACTAATTTAGGAGAAAATATTCATAGGTAATGAATGATGGTAGGCAGCTTAAGTTAGCCACAGGACTAAATCAGTGCTGATGATGCAGGCAAATTACATGTTCAAGAGGCCTATGAGATTAGCATATGAAAGAAACCAGTTGGAATACTGAGAGCCTAACCACTAAGATTTACTTGTACCAGCTAGGGCCTAGAGAGATGCAGGTAGCAGGCACAAAGCACAGGAGGAAGAAAACTGACAGTATGCAAATGATCCATAAATGTCACTACCCTCTCAGCATGATACCCTTGAGCTTAGAACCTTCATCCTAGCTCTGATTCACTTCCTGTCTTTGGAATACAATATTTTTAAATAAACCATATCTTCTTCTGCTACTATTCATAAGCCCCTATCTAGTACTTTTTTCAGGATACAAAAACTAGGAAATCTTGATGGTATTTGGCAGACTCCAATATGCACCAAATTAAATTACTTTTAGAGTATATTTATCCTAAAATATCTTCTATTAACTTCCTCGAGACTGAGGCTCAGTATTAATAGGAATCTTCAAAGTTTCCTTGGCTTCACTTATTTGAATATGAGTATCTGTAGATAGTTTACAGTCTTCATGTTTTTTAAGATATTTATATACTATGTGAAGACATATTGCTGTGACTGGTTTAGTAAAGAGCTGAATAGCTAGGCAAGAGGTATAGGCAGGACTTCCAGGAAAGAGAGATACCATGTAGACAATGAATGATTTGGACATACAGAATGGTAGAGAGGTAAAATCCACATTGTAGGATGTAGATTAATAAAAATATGGGTTAATTTAAGTTATAAGACATAGTGGGACAAGCCTAAGCTAAGGCAGAGCTTTCATAATTAATAATATGTCTCCAGGTTGTTACTTGGGAGCTGGCAGCCCAAAGAAAAGTCAGCTTATATCCATGTCAATATTTTGAAAAACAGATGTCACACTAATTTCAGTGTTTGTAAAAAAAAAAAAAAAAAAAAAAAAAAAAAACAAAAAACAACAACAAAAAAAAACAACTACATTAAGTTTGGAAATCATCCTTGGATCTGAGAGAGAGGGAAGGAGAGAGGGGGAAAGAGAGAAAGGGAGGGAAGGATAAGGCTCTTTTACTTTAGTGTCTGTGATTATCTTTTCAAAGCTCTGTTTTGGACAAGGGAAATTTTCCTATTTTACAACTGGCCACAGACCAGTCATGAGTAGCTAGCAAAACAACCAAGACATATTCTTTTTCTTCAGGTTCCTTGATAAATTAATATGCCCTTAGAAATTACTCTAGAGATGTGTGTAGAAAATTCTTTGTCTGGAGGAGAAGATTCCAGATGCAAACAGTGACTGCACATTTGGGAATGGGTGGTGTATTTGCATTCTTTGGTTTCACTGCATTGTGAGAAAACCATTGTCCCAATCCAGAGAATGTGCCACCTGGAGCCCCAAATCTGTCACAAGGATTGATTGTGTGAAAGCTGCAAAAGACAATTCAGCACAATTTTCCGGGAGATGGAACATTTTTTTACAAGATTCATTAGGAGGCCATGTCATGAATAAATAACGTGAAGCTTGTCATCCTCCAAATCTGCCTGTGTACAGTCTCCTCTACATGGCCTTTGGTCCATTATGAGTCTACACTGATAAGAGAATTATGTTGCCAAAAATATTAATTTCATAGCATATCTCTGTTTTACATTGTTCTGTGATTTAAATCCTAAGGCAAAAATTATTTCACAATGCTAATGGTTATATATTTAAAAACTAACAGTTATAGAGAAGAATTGTGCCACTCTGAAATTCACATTTAAAATGTTTTTGGTGACTTACTTTTAAAAAGTATTTCACACATAAGGACTATATGTATTAATGTTTCTAGCCCTCTTTCCCCTTTCTACTCCTGCTACAGCTCCTTCGCCACCAATTCATGGAAACACAAGTTAAAATGATAAAGGAACTTGTACAAAGCCCCATGTCTAGCTGAAGCACTTCAGGTGACCAGATCAACAACTGCTAACAGAGGGAGAATCAGTTTCATCCAGGCATGAGCCCCCTATAGGTTATTCTGTCCCAAGTGGTCTAAACACATGTAACTATGAGCAATACTAAAAAATACTAAATGCTCTCTCTCTATATCTATCTATCTATCTATCTATCTATCTATCTATCTATATGTATATGTATATGTATATATATACACACACACACAAATATATATATATATATATATATATATATATATATATATATCCCCACAGATGCGCACACACACCCCCACACACACGTACACACACCCCCACACACCCCTAAAAATAAGAAAAAGAAGTCATATAGTTAAATTATCATAACCCATAGTTATAGGTAGGTAAACAGGCATGAGTAACCTTAGAGGCCAGCTATAGTTTGCTTTTGACCTCAGCTCCTATTTTCCTGGTAACACTATTTTTGCTGCTCTTTAGGGTTTCTATTAAAAAAGGTGTCTCTGAGTTAGAAGCATTGCACTCTGATCTGCTCCAAAGAGCATATCATTCCATACTATTGCCTCAACTCCTTTTATACCCCGTAAAAATAATAGCAGAGGCTGTAGCTTAGGACCCTTGAGTATCCCCACTCAGGCCACTCTAGACAGTTATTCCTCTTTAGGCTTGTGCCTTTTCTCAAATGAGGCCATCTCTGTACTCTTGTGAGTCTTCATGTGCCCTTATTTTCAGTTCTTTGTACAAAAGGCAAGAGCCTGGAAATACCTGACTCAACCCTGACCATGGGTGACAAAGTTAGACACAGATACATACAAAGTGAAACCAAGCAAAGACTTGGGGAATGTGGCCTGAATAGAGACCACTCTTGTAGACAACTTGATCTTACACATTTCAAGCCTTCAGAATTAAATCTATTTATTTTGTTTCAGACATTCAGTCTGTGGTACTTTGTTTTGACAGCCAAAACAAAATAATATACTCCCTTAACAATGGAAAGAGTCTCTGAATCTTCTTGTTTAGTTACTAAGCTTGATATTTAACTGAAAGATTTTGTCATAATACAGATTATCTCATTAGTAATAAAACTGTATTTGGGTTGTTAAAACATATTTGAAATATTGAAAATTTCTTTGTATCGTCCAGGAAAGGCAGCATAGCAAACAATAATAATAGTGTGCCATTTCTAACTTAAGAGTGTTTTTCAGCACCAACAAAAAACTTCAGTATTGTTAATCCCACTAGGCAAGAATAAGACCACTACCACATTTTTTTTTTAGCCAAATTTGAAGGAAGATTTATTAAATACTGACCAGGACCATGGATATTGGCCAGGTCCGTATCTGGGGTTCCCAGAGGATGGCCCTAAATCACATTAGACAGGGGCTTATAAAGGCAGAACCCTCAAGGCTCTGAACCTCCCCCCTCATCCAATCATGGGCAAGCATACATCCTGATGTAATTCCTGCCTACATATACCCTCCACACACATGATCAAGCACATCCTGTGAAATTGGTAGAACCATGCTTGTTTACAGAAGTGAAAACAAATGGCTTGTTATCTTACATGAACAACACTCCTCAGAATTCCAGGAGGTTATCTGTCGTTGGGCAAGTGAGGCTTATAGGTCTGAGGCAGTTTGTTTTATAGATTTCTAAATCACAGTAATTTAATCTTAAAATACAACTTTAGCCATCACAATATTTATGTGAAAAATAAAGAGAAGACTAACACTTTCAGTGATGTAGATGTTAGCCTATTTTAATGTTAAACTTTAATATAAGTGCATAAAAACTCCTCTACTACCAAGATTAAATGGGTGAAGTCCCATAAGAGGACTTGTAAACTGTGAGTCATATTTTTATAAATTATTTCTTCTTCTACAGAAACTTTTGTGGTATCTTAGTATAAATGATTGTAGAAATAATGCGATAATATTAAGAATTGATAAAGAACAATGAAAAGTATAATAATTCAATTTAAATAAAATTTGCTGTGATTGCCCCATAGTTTAACCATTTACTTGGCAGAATTTCACAGTATTTTATTAAGTTGGATAGAAATGTGTGTTATGAACTGAATTATAGCCTCATAAAATTGATCTATTGAAGCCCTAACCTGACATCCACAGTAACTATATTTGGAAATAAGACTTTAAAGATTTAATAAAGGCTACATGAGTCAGAGGGGTGGTCCCCGACCCAAGGAGACTTGATGCTTCATGAGAAGAACGAGAGTCTTCCAGGGCATGAACACACAGAGGGAAGATAATTTAGGAACCACAATGAGGAGACAGGTACCAACACACCAAGGAGAAAGGCCTAAAGGACAACCATCTCTGCCTGCCTGTACCTGGACCTCAACTACTTACCAAACCATAAGAAAGTAAACTTTTGTTATTTAAAGTCCTGAGTCTTGGAAAGTTTTAAGAATCCCATGCCCATGTAGTCAAGTATATCTTTCTTTTAGAGAATATTTCTTTTTGTTCATTCCTAAGTTTCATATTTTTTAAATAAACTTTAATTGTTATTTAAAAGAATGCAATCCCTAGTCTATGGTGCTTTGCTGTGGAGGTCTCCTGGAACTAGTACGGTGTAGGTCTCAGATAATGGCTGAGAAATTGCAAGAGGGAATTTGCTACATTTTCTAAAGAGATGTTATTTCAAAGACTGCCTTTTCGTTTCATATTTATAGAAAATCAACGGTTTGTGTTTATGTAGGAGAATATGGGATAAGGTCTGTTTCATACATGTACATTCCAAATTTATGCAAAGCCACTCATTTATATTCGTGCTATTTTTTCTCAGAATCATCAGATATATTTGAGGAAAGACAAAATCAGCAGATAATTTCAAAGCCAAATTTTAAAGGAGTGTTTGTATAACAGGAAGAAAACCTCATCAAATATGATTTTTAAAAGCCTGACAAGCTGTAGTCATACATCTTTACACTAATGTATTTCTTAGAGTAAGCAAGAAAATACAAATGTGTCGAATTTCTTTAAGTAATTTTCTTAACATTTTTCAGTTGACTTTATTTCTGAGTATGCAATCCACATTATTTTGGAGGGAAATTCAAAAATTTCACTGAATCTTTATAGGTGTACAATATGATAATTTAGGTAATTATTAAAACAACCTCAATAATTATATCTTTAAATTATAGACTAATAGAACAATTTTATTTCTTGTTAATATAGGTTTGACCTAGCCTTTTAATATTATATTTTGAGGTAGGAAGACAAGGGTAAGATATTTGCCCCTCCAAACTTTGTGTGTGTGTGTGTGTGTGTGTGTGTGTGTGTGTGTGTGTGTGTGTTCCTAAATACATTAATACAAACATAGTTTGTTAATATGACAGTTTCCAGTGCTGGCTATTTTGTATGGGTAGCCAATTGGTGTGCTCTTCTCTGAGGAAGACTGTTATCTGTAGTTTTTGTGTGTGGTGGAGGCCTCAAGCTTTCCCATTTCCACATTGGCATGTCTATTGGTATTATCCTCAATTACTTTATGTTTAGGCAGCCTTCTTGATAAGAATTTATGGGTGTAGCTTCTGACATTCTGACGTCTGAATTCCAGGCCTCATGTCTGCATGTTAAGTACTACAGAGCTGTATCTGCCTCTGTTTCCTGAGTGCTGGGATTAAAGGCATGAGCAACCATACACCTCCTCCTAACTATTTCTCAAATGTTGGAAAACATAATAGTAGGTATGGCAAAATATATTATAGAAACACAGATTTATAGGAGTTTGTATCTCAGATGATTCAATTTTATTTCATCAAAAATTATAGAGAAGGTGTAAGAATGGCCATCAACACCATCAGTACATACTCTTTCCCACTATACAATACAGAGAAAGTAGCACATGTGCCATTTGAGAAGAACACATGGCCACCCTGTTTCATCTCAGCATCCCATTCAGATCAAAGCTAGACTCAAAAGAATTGTGAAAAAGAAATACAGAGTGTGATACAAGAAATAATGTGCCGTGAGAAATAAGGTTATGAAAGATTATCTTTACAAGAATCCAAAGGTGAACAGTGCTGCAAAGGTCTTTTCTGAGAACATCTTTTCTCAGTGCTCAAGTGTGAACTTCAAGTGGGCAGGGACGTCTCAGTTGGCATCACTGTCACTGTAGCACCTGTCCCTCTTGATCTGCTCTTCCATGGTCAGACGTCCAGTCTGGCACAGCACTCCGGGACACACAGGCTTAGCTGCACACCCTGTGCTTGGAGCATCACTCCAAGCTGCTCCCAAGGTTTCAGCATGCCAGGATTTCACATTTTTTCCAAGTTCCCTTAAAGACAAGCATGACATATTTTCAAGCTGATCAACAGTCTCTATTAGATCACACCCAAGTATGTTACGTTTCTTGGATAAAGGAGAGATTTTTACAGTGTTGGAAAAGAAAAGGTGTATGTTTTTGTTGTTTTCATGGTTTTCTTTAATGTGTAAGAGGTTCCCCTCAGGAGAGGCTGCAAGGCTTTCCCCTTTAAATGATAAGCCCTGCTGGAAGCCTGGCTCCAGAGGAAACTGCACTGGACTGCCTGCAGTCACTTGGTCAGCCTTATTCTCCAGAGCCATGGCTAGGACATTCTCAGAGGAAGACTTTTCAGACTCAAATATACCAAGTAACTCTGAGATCCTAGACGCATGTTTTAACTTTTTGATTTGATATTTGCTTGTGTAGTAGTTTGCTTCACTGGCTGTCTCTAAGAGAAGAGGATGTTCTAAAACAGATATCTCCTGCCTGGTGCTTTTCAGAGAGGACACAGCTACAGAATTGTTATTGTTATTGTTATTGAAGTTCTCTCTGTGGGTCTCTGGCCCCACCTCATCATCGGTGTGTGTAACTTGTAAAATGTCTGCGCCATCAGGTTCATTAGCACATCCATTCTTTTCCCTTTCATCCCTCTGCACATACACATTATTGTCATGAATCTCCAGCCCACTCTTTCTCTTATTCCTTACACCCTCGACTTCATTCAGCTTATCTTGCCCGTTTCTCTTTCCTTCTTTCTCCTCTTTTCTTGTTTCATACACCCTTATTTCTTTGACTCCCGTGCTGTCCTCTTTCTGACACACATGTTGACATGGCTGTAGAGCAGGGAAGCTTTCTTGCTCTTGCTCTTGCCCTTGATTTTCCAAACTTTTCATGTGTTCTGTCAGTGACTCCCTTTTAAATTCCAGGGGAACAGGGATGGTCACTTGAGGTGGCCATTTAGGTTTACTCCCCTTGAGTTCTTCCTCAAGGGGAAAGCTTTTCTTAGACGCCTCCTGGCAAGGAGGCCAAACGATTTTCAATTTTCCCCTCTCCCCCCATTTTCTCAAATCATTGTTTTGCCATGTGCTGTTACAAACATCTGCCTGTTTAGTAAGGTCCCCAAACAAGAGGGTATCTGCTACAGGGTTTTCACACACAGTGGGTTCTTCAGTGGGAATTAAATCAACTAAGCTGCTTTGAATTTTGCAGTTCCATCGATCCTTATGCTGTTTATGTCCAAAACCTTCATCATAATTTCCTTTAGACTTGAAAAGTTGTTTAAAGTGAGGCTTGCAGTATATTTGTCCATGGAGTGATGCATAATTTCCCAAACTGGAGAAGAAAAGAAATAATATTTAGTGTTCTGTGTACTTATTACAAATCCATAGGGAATTGCAGAAATAGTTTATTAATGAATCAGAAATTCAGTAACCCACTGACTACCAACAGCAGTGGTTGTTAATTGAAGTTCCTGTTAGGTAAATTATCGCCAATACCCACTGTGGTTGTGCTTTTCAGTATTTAGAATTTCATCCTGCATATCACCAGGGATGTAATAGGTGTTCTCAGATGCAACCCAGGCCATTAGACTGATGGGCCCAAACCTGTGCCAACTTAGTGACTTCTGATACTATAGTCCAGATCCAGAATGACAAGTTCTAAGAACTGTTCTGCCAAAACCATCAAACTTTTAATTAAAAAAATTAAATAAAAAAAAAAACAACAACAAAGAAAAAGAAGTCTTTGGGTTGCCAGACATGATGGCGTGCATGAAGAACACAAGTTGAATATTAGCAACATATTAGAATTTAGGGAATACTGTTTCCATGAAATCATGTTCTAATGAGTCTCATAAAAAGTAAGCTTGAATAACAAGAACATCAAAAGAAGAACTGATGTTAGGCTCAGCACTAGGCACTAATGCCACAATACTTGGAGGATGAAATGAAAGATTAAGAACAGTGTACAATGCAATGTCTAAAGGATCTAGCATGGATGACACAGTAACTGTTTTACAAAATGTAGAATGGGTAAGTGAAGTCAAATGTAAAAAATTTTGATTCACAGATTGGTACTATCAGTAGTATTTATTATTAAACAAATTAAAACTTTAAAAACTGTGTATTTTTCCTGTTGTATGCATGTATTTATGTATGTATGTATGTATGTATGTATGTATGTATGTATGTATGTATATATGTTCACTACTTGAGTGCCTGGTGCAGGAGGAGGCCAGAAGAAGGTGTCAGGTCCATTGACACTGGCATTAAGGGCAGTTGTGAGCAGTCATGAGTTTGCTGGTCTCATGTGTCCCAGGCTGGATAGGAACTCACTATGTAGCTGTGGAAGACTTTGGACCTAGTGTTGGGATCACAGGCTTGCACTACTGTCCGTGTTAGATGAAGTCCTCCTTCAAACCCAGGGCCTTGTGTGTGTTTCACAAATTCTCTATCACCTCAGCTATATCCTGAGCTCTAACCCCAGGGTATTACTAAGATGAATATAAGATATTCTATATCTGTTATAATTTTTCATACTACTTGGTATTGCATCTAGACCCATACACATGTTAGACTAATGCTCTGACGTTAAGCGGTATCCCAACCACATTTTTCACATTTTATTTTCAGACAGGGTGTCATTAGGTTCCTTGAAGACATCTTGAGGTTATTGTCATGTCTCAGTGTCAAACCTGGCCCATCTTCTTTTTGTTGGAAGGATGGAAGAAAAGACCTACAGACATAGAAGGGAAGCAGCAACGTAGATACGTTTTGAATTTGACTAGAAATATCAAATATTAGAAATATCAAATATCAAATTAGAAATATTTATAGTGCATAATATATGTAACTATTTATTAGTTCTCCCCACCAAAATGGCTTAGAAACAAAAACTGAAAAAGTAGAATGGGTACAAAGAGTGTTGAAGTAGTACATGTCGTTAGAATAAAGAAGCCTCACAGAAATGATGGAATCAGGACTTGAACAGGGAAAGTAAAGACACCCTGCATCAATCACACAATGAGAAAGTCCCTAATGCTTACTTAGGTCATGGAAAAAGTACCCAGCAGACAACAGAAAGAGAAGAGATGCCTCTCACCAGGGGAAGGAGAGGTGAGCACCAGTCAATGCATTTTACTGATGCTTACCAACCATTCCTGATTAGTAAGTTTATGAGGACCACACTCTTTCCTCTAAAAAGTGATCACCTGGCCAGGAATAGTGTACACCTGCAGGTCTAATGCAAAATCTAGTCCTATCTGACAGTTTGGAAGTATCTAAGACAAAGAGAAGGCTGAGCTACTTGGTGTGTATACAATCAGCATCTTGAGACCAAAATATTCTGCAGACCAAATGTCCTGTGTGCATGCTCAAATGATTTATTGTGTCATGCATTTGGCTTGTTTGACTTTCATTGTATATTTGGTTCATCACTTAAAAGTATCAGTCTTTGAATATGCAATTTTGACTCTTCATTATATGCCAGCCTTTACTAGATGTTGTGAAGGTGAACATTACCACAATTCATGTCAATGATAATTATATTAGGTCAAGTTGACAGTGGGGAAAGTGCAGGGGAAGCTTTGAGGAATAATTGGGAAGGATGCCTGTCCTGTCCATGGAAGTAAAAAAAAAGGGGGGGGGCGGGTTGGGGATTTAGCTCAGTGGTAGAGTGCTTGACTTACAAAGTGCAAGGCCCTGGGTTCGGTCCTCAGATTTGGAAAAAAAAAAAAAGCTTCCTGGATGGATGGGATAGCCTTAGTTGAGTTCTGAAGAACGAATGGACCTTAAACTAATAGAGATCTGGAAGATAATAAAAACTCCTAGAAGAGTAGAGATGACACCTGGTACTAGCTAGAAGTATGAGAGAAAAATATTATTTATTGGAACTAGAAGGAGGTAATCTTCATGGAGAGTAATATGTAACTGGGAAGGATTAGGGATGCTTGAAGAATTGCAGAGAAACAAGGGCTAGCTTTGGACTGTAGGTTAATTGTTTCAATGTTAAATATTTTTTAATGGACAGGGGAAGCTAGTCTAAATTTTATACAGAGAAGTTAGTCCAAGTTTGTGTTTCAGAAGGATCATTTTACTACATTATAGAACATAGTCTTAGGATGGATTGTTGATAGTGGTGCTGGTGTAGATATGTACACAGGGAGACTGCTTCGCTAGTTATAATGGGTGTGGCATTTGCCCAAGTGAGAAACAATTCTTGCTCTAAGGGTAGCTGGGCTATGGGATGGTGAAGTGAGCACAACTTAAGAGGGAATTAGGAATTCTGTAATTGAAGAAATGGGTGGTGACTGGAATGAATCGAAAGGATATGTAAAAGATAACTTCATGACGAGGCCATAGTTAATGTCACTTTCTGTTACAGAGGGATAGAAACTACACTCAAGAGAATGAAGGCATCAGTGAGAAGAAAGGGTCCTACTGACATCGTTGGTCTTACAGAGCCCTCTGCCATAGGTAATAAGCATTTAATGGGCAAAGGTGCAATCTGGCCCAGCCATGCACATTTCAGTGCCATTCCTCACATGGAAGTTACAGGATGGTGTGCGATTCACCAGAAGAAAAAAGATACAATGAGAAGACTAGATACAAATGGCCAGCTGTTGAAGAGCTCTAACATCTATCTCATTGTTGGTCAGAAGAAAAGTCATTTGCACAGGTGCCTGAGAAGGAGCACCCCCAAAATAAGGGGAATCATTATGTTATATTGTCATGGAAACCAAGGGAAAATAATGTTGCAATAAGGAATATTTGACACTGCCAATTAAAATCAGGAAAGTGATAGTCTGAGAGGTGCACATTAGATTCAGCAAAATAAATTCTATTTCAGCATTTCAAACTGTAGCCTTACCAAATGTCATGTTCATTTAAATGCATCTATTTTGAGAGGTGTGGAAGAGGAAAGCTCATGCCACTATGTTGATTAGCATGCTGCCTTTGCTTCAGAAATAAACAGCTTTTCCCTGACCTGTCACTAATAGTATTCCCAATTCCATTTCTTAACTTCTATACTGTAGCTCCAACAGACAAGCTCTGTACCATCACCTGCTGTGGGATACAACCTTTCCCTGAAACATAACCAAGCTTATTTTTTTACAGCCACACCCACCTGTTCTCTCCAGCTAGCCTTTCTTGGACTCTAAGGAAAGCTGAGTCCTGATAGGAACAGAATAGTCTGCCAAATAACAATATTCACTATCTGCCCTTTGGAAAGTTAACCAGCTTCTAGTCTGGAGCTAGAATATTCAGCCCACGGTACTAACTTTAAAATCCTAACTTGCACAGTTACTTGGGAGGCTTTGTTACCCACATGATTGTTCACAACTAGAAAGGCAACTTGGGAAAGGGAAGTGTTGAGGGTCAACCTGAACAATGTACAATAGATCAGGGCAGCATCCCACTGTGTGACTGTGGCCGCTGAGGGCAGCTGTAAGACCTGAAAAATTCCCCTTCTCTCTAGAGACTAGATATTATACATATGCTCCAAGGTTCTTCAGTCTTTGTGGCACAGTCAGCATGATATGTTACCTCAGTTTACTGCTGCAATGATGGCATCTGAAACAAGACTTATGAAAATTCTGCTTGTCTGCTACGAGGCACTCCATTGGATAAACTGTCTTTTGACAAATTATACAGGTTTCCTTGTCTTGGACCAGCAGTTTCTAAAAATAAAAATTTATAAAGGCTTATATGTTTCTATTTTCCATCACAATTGCAATAGCACCAGAAAACAAATAATACAGTAACTGGACATGCATATGAAGTGAAAAAGCCCCAATAATTGTCTTTATGTCTCTTTTTCTAGACAGTGTACGCTAACATGGAATTTGAGAATCTGGTACAAAGATTTAATGTTCCTACCATGATACTTTATGGATGTTGAATTATTATATAATAAACACATAAATGTGTATTATGCTCACCTACATTAATACATTAAATATATACAGTAAACTCAGTCATGGGGAACCTTAAGAAAATGTATCAAGCAACTAAGCTTTCCATACATATAAAGTTTTATGTAAAATTATAATTTCTAAGGCCATATGGATAAATCATTCTAAAGTACATACAGATTTTTATAAGCCAAGAAATTGTATAGTATTTGATTAAATATTATCTCAATAATACCAAGTTTACTTCATGATCTACATCAGGTTTATTTATAACATGATACTGTTAACTTCCTTGTAATAATATTCTCCCATCCATGAAAGGTACAGGGAAGGACCTCTACTCTGTACCCAACCATTTTCAGGTTTTACAGCCTTTTGGATCCTTACATCTATTCTTTCTGTTTTTTTTTTTTTTTTTCTCCTGCTCTTACTTAGTGCCTACAGTTGCTTCCCATTGCTCCCCTGTGGAGAGTAGTCTTTATAAATAACAGTAGTTACGTCACTAACCAGGGTTCCTAGTGGCTTACAATGAACATAGAAACATCAATTAAATATTGGTTTTGATCTTAGTTATTCTTTTGAGAATAACTAAGGTTTTGAATTTGTCACTACAAAAGCAATTATGTCAAGGTCCTTCATGTGAAAACCACTTTAGTGCTTACACTTTGCCTCTTCATGAGTGAGAGAACCCCTTTTCTTTCTTGATTCCAGTAGGGACATATTTCTACATTTAACACCAGCTTCTTTGTGTTTTCTATGGTTTTGAACTGTCTTAACAAAAACTGAGCATTTGAAATTAATTAGACAGCTTTGCTTAATTATGCCAGAAGCAAGCACATTAAGAAACCATATTAACTTGATAAACTAGACACATATGTTATAAATATGAAAGGCATAATTATTAATTTCATTGGCTTTTATTTTTAAGTTTGCTATTTATTTCAATCTGTCTAAAAGAATGGACTATACTAATGATGCCTATTAATTATGTCAAATCCTTTTTTATCATGAAGCCTTATTAATTGTAAAAAATATGGAAAATAAAATGGAACAAGCTATATTCTGATGTTATATCATGTACTATGTTCTCATGATCTTAATCTCTCATTGTACAAACATAATCAAGTTTTAATCTGTGTTGTTTACCCTCATCTATGAATGAGGTCAACTGAATTGTCAATTGAGGGTTAATGCTCATAAAGATGAGAATATCAGTTATAGGGAACATTGATATCAGGGGATGTTATCACCTCAATTCAATTTCAATAGCTAAATATATAAAATGTCTAATGTTATATCTATACCTTTAACACATTGATGAAAATACAGCATGAGCACATGCTGTGACTTCTGTCTGAGGCTATCACGAAGGTGTATTGAATTCATAGTAGAGGCTACTTAAGTATGCAGTTAAAATTAGTCAATACCAGGTCAAAGATTTTGATCTGCTACCACCATAAACTATTGAATGAAGTAAATTTTTTTTACAAAATTTCAATGAGTTTGTTCTATAGGAAACAAAGAGTTCCACCACTACTAAAACCACTACAACAGTTGTTATGTCTGATGCTTTCTTCAAACTACTATTTACCTTGAGTTTGAAGAACAGGTTTCGTAATGCAGACTGCAGATCAATCTTATTAAATGTTATTGTTAATAAAGAAAGTATTGAAAGCAGGAACCGCAAAGAATCACAAGCCTCCAGGGATAGCTGTTAGTCCTAGTTTGTGAGTGGGTTATTGCCACACACTGTTTTAATTGCAAATCATTTGGCTTTGGTGCACATGCTTTCAGATAGGTTAATCTTCTTTCACACTCTCTAATCTCATTTACCACTTATAAAGGCAGACTCCTCCTGGAAAGTCCTCATTCCCTGTGCTTGTGCATCTGTGGTTTCATATCCCAAGTGCTGAAAAACCCTCTCGCTCTCCTGCCATGTCTTCTGAAAATCTCTTCTGAGATTTGTAGGTGAATCTGAAAGATCTAGGATATGGCCAGCAATCACATCTTCATAGGTTGGTGGGGCATGCTTGAAGTCGAAGCCAGACCTGCCGGCTTCTGAGCTACGTGAGGATGAGGTTGCCAGCTTTGACCCAACAATCTCATGGTCAAATGCATCCAAGCCTAAGAAATGCTCACTCAGAGACCTTGCTTCAGAGTGAGCCCTGGGCTGCATAGCTGGAACTTCTGGGCACTCTCTAGGATGTCTGTATGAAAAGCCTGTAAAATTAGCATTTCCAGAAGATGCTAATCCAAATTCCTCCTTACAAAATGTGTGACTCTCTTGTTTCATGTTGTGGTTTATGTCACCATTTGCATAAGCTCTTCTCTCAGTCTTCGCTCTGAAAACTGGGCCATTCTCAAATTCCCTCAACCATCTGTTTATTTCCTTTTCATGGCCATTCAGAAAACGTTCAGCCATTTGAACCGTTTGATTGGCGGCTTCAGATCTCTCTGTGCAGTCTGATAGGCGAGGCCCTTCCACTTGGCGGATGATCTCAACTGCATCATAGCTTTCCGTCGCTGGCATTGTGTTGTTGATGGAATTCATTTCATCTTTATGAATGTAAGTCTCCTTTTTCTCTATCTTCCTCATTGTCTCTTGAGCTTCCACGGAGTCTCTGAAGGAATCACTCACGACATGGTTTACATTTACAGGTATTGTGATGGTGGGTGGAGAGTCCCTGGCATGACTTTCTATCTTAATTTGCCTGCGGAGTGTGGCTGGAGACAGAACAACTTCAGATCTCTTCTCCACAATTGGAACTGGGGTCCCTGGCGAACATGGGACGGTACCTCTGGCTAACCTGGCTGTGGTGTCTTTGAGTCTAACCAGTTGTTCTGAGCGACTCCTTGGTGGGGATGGGGAGGTGCATGTTCTGTGAAGTCTAGATGTTTGCTCTGTGGGTCTTTGGGGTGGAGGTTCAGTACAATTGTTCTTTTTAGGAGACTGAGAAAGCTCACTCTTAGTGGAGGCTTCTGCTCGGCGGGCAGTGGACTCTATTGTAATGAACGTTGGTGATGGTGGGCGAGTTTTCAAAGAGGGAGGAACAATCTTATTATCTTCTCCCTTAGTCTCCCGTTGTGTGCTAGCAGGATTATGAGTTGTTGCTACTTGGTGGTGTGATAATTTTTCTTCTACAATTTTATTTTCTTTCTGTTCAGTGCATTTATTAGAGCTGGCATTAACATTAGACACTTTCAATGACATTTCATTAAGATGGGTAGGCTTATCTCTCTGCTTTCCTGTTTTCGAGGCCATCATGGCTGTTTGAATTATATGTTCACAGTGCACAAGCATATCCTCTGCTTGAGTTTTAATATGTGTTATTTCTTCTTTGACTTTTTCTAAATTACTCTCCATGGCAACACGAACTCCATATTCTCTTTTTTCTTCACTTATCAGCCATACTGGAACAATATTTAGCAGTGTCTGAAATGTTTTAAGGCCACTTTTATTTGACTCTGCTTCAAACTGTTTTACTCTAGACAAAATCTGCTGTAGTTCTTCACGTTTTCTCAAGAATTCCAATATATTTATGGCACATTTTTCATCATCGTGCTGGGATTCTTTCACAGAGGAAAATGGAGATATGTTCTTTGTAATCTCTTGTTTTGAATCTTCAGTGTTAGGAGAGACCTGTCTCTGCTGTATGCCCTTGTCTCTAAGAGATTTTTTCTCTGGCACATCATTAGGTGACTGGGGCAGTTTTTTAAGCTCAACTGTACTTCCAGAAGTTTGTATTTGTGTTTGCTGAAAATTTTGAGTCTGTGAGTCCAGACATATATCGGTAATCTTTTGCTGGACTAACCTTGGTACTTGCTGATCCTTCAGAGCTTCTTGCTTTCTTTCAACTATTAATCTGTCTTCTTTTGACCTGTTCGTTGATGAGTCCTGATTCCATTCTTCACTCCTTAGGACATTCCCTCTGTCATGCCCCCCAAATCCCCTCTGTCTCTTGGGAACTGTTTTGAGTTTACTCTCTTGAGTTTTCTCTGAGGAGTCTCCAGAGATTTGCACTGTCACCCTTTTCTCTGTTTTAGGTGACTGAAAAGATTTGTCAGGCACAGATTGCCTATTATCACATTGTGTCCTTGCTTGGGTTTTCTTGATTTCCAGATTCATTGGTTTAGCAATGGTTTGGATGCCAACTTTAGATTGCTCTATGTGACTTTCAGAACTGAAATCTGTTTCAGTTGATGAATGATCTAGAGTTGGAAGCGTGATAGTTTTCACTTTGAAACTTGGGAAAATTGGTTTGCTTTGGGGAAAGGGCAAGTTCTCCATAAGTTGCTCAAGTGTTTTTTGTGTCTCACTTTCATTGTGACTCTGGCTAATTTCACAAGCTGCTTTCGATTGCAGTATGTCCTTTGAGCTTTGTATGCCTTCCTTTCTAATGGTACACTTATCTTCTGAAGCTGCCAGAACATGCTGGAGCCTCTCTGTAGCAACCACCAGTGCAGAAGAAGCTGTGGAGAGCTGGCTGTCAGAACTCATGCCTGCAAGCACTGCCCTGTTCTTAAAGTCCAGTTTGGATTGTGCCCTAGTCAAATCCAAATCCTTTCTGGGTATGGGGACTGACTCAGCTGCTTTGTGTGATGCTAATTCTTTCTCTTTCTCTGATATGTTTTGGTGGTAGGTTTCTGTTTGGACCATGCTGTAGCAAGAATTCTCTTGTCTCTGTTTCTCAATCTCTTCCTTTTGCCGTCTGTATTTTTCTTCAGCTATCATTAAAGGTGTCTTAAATTTTCTCACATAAGGCTTTGGACTTTGTTGTTCTGAATCTGATGGAAATGAGTGGGATTTAACAAGGGGTGCTGTCTGTTTTCCCTGGAGTGTTGGGATTTCTGGAGCTGTCTGAGAGAGAGTGTTTGCTGAGTGGATGGACATCTGTTTTCTTTCATCAAGACCTTTTCTGGATACTTCCTGCTGTATCTCTGTGTGCTCACTGCTCGTGGTTGCCACCATTGATCTTTTCTGGTCCTTTGAGAGAGTAGCTTTAATTTCCACATCTGACAGAGATCTTCCCAATTTACCATCTGGGGACTGCCGGCCCATTGTATCTTGAATTCTCTTGGGAAGCTTGGGTTTGGGGAGTGTAGCAGGTGGTGATTTCCCTGCTAGGATGTTAGCCTGAGAGTGAATTTGCCTGGAGCCTGAGGCTTCTCTTTGGGAGTACTGCTGTGTGAATGCTTCACTTTGACGTTTTAGGACAGAGGAGGCAAGAAGATGTGCTGCCTGTGATGGCTTTGGAGGAGGTGGTAGGGTCGGTGATGGACACTCTCTTTCAGATTTCTCTACTACTGGTGGTGGAGGAAGAGGGAGACTTGGGAAGCTCTCAAATTCAGTCTTTGTCTTCTCTGTGGATGATGAGGGAGGAAACTCATATTTTTCAGGCAACAGCATTAAAGGTGGTGGAGGAGGGAGGGGAAATTCAATTTCAGATGACGCATTGGAAGGTGGAGGAGGAGGGGGAGATGGAGGTGGAAGGGAGTCCTCATTTTCTTTTAGATTACACTCGGGGTGAAGGTTGATTGGATTAAAGGACCTCTCCATTGCCATTTTCAACTCTTTGGAAGTATTTGTCTTCATTAGAAAGTCCTGGCTTTCTAGACAAACATCAATTTTCTCTTCTTTGTCAGTTGCCTGAAATTTTTTGTGGCTTTTCCCAGAGACTCTTACTCCTGTTACATTGTGTACATCCTTATCTGCAGGCAAAGATTGAAGGCAGGTGTCATTTTTCTTTGTATCTTTATGAGAATACTGAGAATACTGTCTTTCCTGGCTTAGGAAGGTTTGCTTCGCAAAGTCCCTTGTCATCCCATGCATTTCTCTCACTGTCTTGTTGATGAGATGTTGGGTGAGATCTGGTGCATAACTTTGTACCACTGATGATGTATTCATGTTTTTTGTATTATTTTGACTCTTCCTATAAGAATCCTGGAACTGAGACTTCTGGTGGTCATTCCCTAGTTCACAAGTTTGAGTCTGCTGCTTTCTAAACGTTTTATCCACAGACCGGGTGAAGTTAAAGTTATCATCCTTCGAGTTTATAACATTCTCTGATTCCTTGGTTTTTAGATTTTCCTTCATTGACGTGGTTGCAGTTTCCTGTTTGCCCATATCCTTGCCACCACAGAGATATTCTTTGCTCTCAGTCCAGATACCAATTCTGTCACTCATGTCTAAGACACTTTTCATAGCTCTGTGTTCTGAGTTAGACATCCTCCTAAGGCTTTTCTCAAGAGCATCATTGTTTTGTTCACGATCAATGACAATTTTTACAGTGCCCTTAGGGGCTATGGGAAGATTAGCTTCAGATTTTTCTTCTATTAAAGACTGGTGGTAGGATTTCTGGGTAGTTTCATTGAGAGTGCCTGGTTCTGTTTGCTGCCTGGTTACTGGCTCAAATGGTCCTGGTATTGGTTGAAGAAGACTTTTTTTGTCTCTCTGGACAGCTGCTGGATTAACCCCTGTTTTTTGTCTTTCTGAGAATCCTGCTATCCCAGGCAGTGCATCTTCTTTGGTTATGCCTGCTTTGTCAACTTCTTTGAAACCCCATTGTGCTTCTTTCAAAGACCTTAATGATGTTTCAAGATCATCTAGTATCAATTCTTTTTTCAGTATTTCAGTCCTTGCATTTGTAGCCTTCTCCAGGCACTGAATAGCTTGCTCAATATCACTAGAGATGGTACCAGATTGTTTAGATTCCTTCTGTCTGTCGCTTGACTCCAGTGTGTCCAGCCTGTCACTTGTTATAATTTCTTCTGTTTTAGCTGCTATTTTCTGATTCATGGCCTGGTTGAGAGAATTTAGGGTTGATTTCAAATCACCTTTCATAATCTCTTCTTTCTGTGTCTTATTAGATGAACTCTGAGGCCCTGTCATTAAGACTTTAATTGTATTTTGGACATCTCCTGAGATGATGTCAGTTTCATTAACAGTACGTTCAAACAGAGACTGCCTTTTCTTTAGTAACAGCTTTGTGCCCTCAACATCACCGCCTATTATTTCTTCCTCTCCCTCTTGTTTCCTAGCTGTAAGAGTTTCATTTGTCCCTGTTTGGAGTTGTTTGAGGTAATCCAAAGCTCCAGTTTCTATGCATGTTGTGAAGAACTGAACGTTTCCCCTCTCTGAGGCATCGATTTTTGTCCTTTCGGGTATTTTAGTATTTGATGGAGAAGACAGCAGGTTGTGAATGGTGCGTCTTACGTCACCTCCCATTATGTCTTCACGCTCTATCTTTTCACTGGCATTTTCATGCAGGAGGCAATAGATAGTCATATTAATATCTCCTCTTTCATCTTCCTGAATTAAGATTCCTTTCTTTGCACATCTTTCCCCGGAGAACAGATTTGTTATTGCTTGTTTTACATCCCCTCTTACTATCTCTTCCTTTTCAGCATGAAATTCAGTTGATCTGTTTAATAATTGAGTTTTAGTCACATTGACATTTCCCTTTTCCTCTTCACTGACACATATCTCTTTCTTTGTATAGTCTCTTTGGGAAAGTAAATTCATCATTATGCTTTTGAGGTCAGCTCTGATAACATCTTCCTTCTGTATCTCTGGAGATGTTTGGTTCATGAGTTTGTATTTTGCCATTCGGACATCCCCAACTTCATCAGCTTCGATGATAATTCCAGGAGCTTCAATAACTCTTTGAGAGTAGAGGCTTTCCAGTGTTTCTTTGATGCTTTTGCCCATAATTTCTACCTTATCTACTCTAGTTTCATTAAATCCATAAATAGGTGTTGTTTCAAAGAGCCATGTAGTTGTTTTGACATCTGATGGAGGAATTTCTTCTTTGGTCATTTTTGTAACACTTTCATCTACTTCCTTAATAGAATCCAATGTTTGATTTTCAAAAAGCCACACTGCATTTTTAACGTCACCTTTCTGCACCTCTTCCTGGGTGACAGTCTTGATATTTTCATATCCAGATCCTTCTCCCAGCTCATCTATGCTATGAGTTTCAAAGAGCCAAGTAGAAGTTTTAACATTGCCCTTTTGTATTTCATTGACACTTACTGTCCTGATATAATTCTTCTTGTCACCATTTTCAGACTCAAAGAATTGTTTACCCATCTTCACATTGCCTCCTTGAATACAGTCAACAGTGTGCACAATATTATGGGATTCATCTGAAATTTGATCTAATGGCTGAGTTTCAAATCTGTATCTTACAGAACTCACATCCCCCTTCTGAATGTCTTCCTGGGTGACAGACTTAATGACATACACATCTTCTGATTCATTAATGGAGTCTAATGGTTTTGTTTCAAAGAGCCACTTTGTTCCTCGTACATCTCCATGAATTACTTCTTCTTTTTTAACTGTTGTTACTTCATGATAAAACCCTTCTTGATCTCGAATTGCATAGAGTGGCTGTGTTTCAAAGAGCATTTTGTAGCTTTTTACATCACCTTTTATTACTTCTTCACTATTTATTTCCCTGGTGATGATGCCATCCGATTCTTCTTTAATCTCATCCAAAGAAAATGTCTCAAAAACAAAGCAGCCCTTTCTCACATTTCCACCTTGTATGTCTGTCACTGTCTTAACCAATCCATCACCTTCTTGATTTTCTTTTATCATATCAATGGGTTTGTTTTCAAATAGCCACCTACAATGTAACACATTACCGTTCTGAATGTCTTCAGTTTTTAGGGTTTTGATCTTATTCAAAACATCCTCTGAACTGCAACTGATTGAATCTAAGGGCTGATTTTCAAACTTATACTTCATGCCAGAGACATCCCCAGCTTGTATATCCATCACCACAGGCTTGGTTTCTTTCCCTTCATTCCCTTGTATGTTGTCCAGATTTTCTGTCTCAAAGAGAAAACATGCTGTCCGAACATCCCCACCTTGGATCTCCTCCTGCTTTACAGTTTGAAGTTTGACTGTTGCTTCAGAGTCATCTTTTATAGTATCAAGTGGCTGAGTTTCAAAAAGCCAGGTACAGCTTCGAACATCACCTTTGTGGATATCTTCAGTGTTTGCCATCAAGGAAACCTTTTCATAAAGAGACTCCATTGGCTGGGTCTCAAATAGCCATTTACAGGTTTTGACATCCCCTTTAACAATATCTGTAGTTGTTTCAGTTATGCTTTCTGTTTCTTCCACATTGCTAAAATATTTAATTGAATCAAGGGGTTGAGTTTCAAACAACCATCTAGCAGATTTCACACTCCCTGCTTGTATTTCTTCAGCAGATATTCCTCTAATTATCTGAAAGTTATGAAGACTTTCATCGAATTGGTCAATGGGCCTTGTTTCAAAAAGCCACCTGCAGCTTCTTACATCTCCTGTTAGGATTTCTTCTTGCTGGACTGTCTTTACTTGGTGGTATTTTCCAAGATGGTCCTGAATAGCATACAGTGGGGTTGTCTCAAAGAGAGATTTGTTCAACTCCACAGTGCCTCTGGTGATGCCTTCCACCTCAAGTTGATGTGATGCATCAACCTTAATTAAATTATTGGCTTCAAAGATATGTGCATAGTTCTTTACATGACCTCTATCAACTGCTTCCAGCCTCACTGTTTTTACATACTCTTTCTTATCTTCTCTAATGCATTCTAAAGGTTGAGTTTCAAAGACCCACTTCTGGTGCTTCACATCTCCCTTTTCTTCTTCAGAGGCAGTGATTTTTTGAAGCTTCCCAACATCAGGACTGTCTTTTAGAGCCTCTAGTGGAAGTGTTTCAAACAGATGTTTGGTGGTTTTTACGTCACCTCCTATTCTCTCTTCAGCTGATACAGTATCTGCATCAGGAACTTCTTTTAGAATGTCTAATGGCTGTGTTTCAAACATCCAACACTTCTTAGAAACGTCTGTACCTATGATTGATTCTTTTTGAAGGACAGCCTCATCTGAGTCCTCTTTGATTTTCTCCAGGGGTTGAGTTTCAAATAACCACTTTGCTCTACTCACCCCACCTTTGACATTTTCTTCCATGGATATTCCTCGAACAACTTTAATTTCTGTGATATCTTTGTTAATTGCGTCCAAAGGCTGCGTTTCAAACATCCAACGTGCTGTTCTCACATCCCCCTTTTCGATATCTTCTCTCTGTACGGTTTTAATTTCTAGAATTTGGCCTGAACCATCTCTGATGACATACAATGGTTGTGTTTCAAAGCACTTTATGCTTCTCTTAACGTTTCCTTTAATTTCTTTGAGTTCAGATCTGAGTTGTAGTAAGTGAACTTCATCCACGGAGTGAAGCTGTCCAAGTTGATCCAGGTGTTGAGTCTCAAACATGTATCTTACCGTCTTGACGTCTCCCCCAGTTATGTCATTTATAGCAGTCGATGCTGTTTCTTCTTGGCTTTGGTGCTTTTTGTTCATTGAGTCTAAAGGCCTTGTTTCGAACATCCACCTTGCTGTGCAGACATCTCCTCTAGCTAGCTCAGGAATCCTCTCCGTGTTTCCTTTGGTGCCAATAGAAGGGACTCCTAGTGCATCTATTGGCTGAGTTTCAAACATCCAAGTAGTATACTTCACATCACCCCCAGCAATGAGTTCGTGGTCAGCAACAGCCTTGGAAGTGTACCCTTCATCCGCAGAACTATTGTTGATAGAATCTAATGGTTGATTCTCAAAAATCCATCTCATTGACTGCACCTCTCCTTTCAGAATTTCATCCCATTCCAGATTTTCTCTTTCTGAGTTCAGATCCTTTTGAGAACTGTCCTTTGTGTTTTCAAAAATATACCGAGCTTGTTGTACACCTGCTGAACCTGAGTTTATCTGGCTAGAAACAATTTCAGAAACCTCACTGATGTAGTCTTTCTCTAAGTTTTTTCTTAACTCAGGATGGATATGTCTATATAAACGGTTTAATTCATACAAATTTCTTTGTTTGGAATATAAATCTTTGGGGATTGGTAGTCCTCTAGGAGGGCTGGGGAATTCAGGGGACTGGGAAAATGCTGTCATATCCAGTGGTGTTTGAAGCACATCAGGTGGGGGAGGAGGAAATTCTTCCATCTTCCCTGAAGGAGTGCCATTAACTTGTGCCAGGGATGCTGAAGTGACACTGTGATTACTGTAACTTGAGGTTGAGGTTTCCTTCCTCTGACTGGTTGAAGTGTAAGAAGAAGAGGCACCCACAGCTGATGATGGCTTTAAGGGTTCTTCACTGTCATTTTTAATCTTTAAGGGAGAGAAAACCAAAGCTTATAACGATGATTGTAGTGTGGAGATTTCCTGGACCCTACCTTTCCTCTGTCCACAACCAGGACTCTGCTGGGATGCCTTCCTTGGAAAACAGGAATGCACTGTGCTTAAACCTACTTGGGAGAATACTCATTGAGTGTTAATAAATATTAATCTATTTTAATAATAATGTTCTTCCATCAATGTATCAATGACTCTGTATTTGAGCATCTACACATATTTACATATACCTTTTTTTGAGATAGTGCTTCTTTTTGTAGTCCTGGTGAACCTGGAATTCACAGAGATCTACCTGAGATTAAGAGCATATGCCACCATGCCTGGTTTAACATTTATACATACTCTTAATTTGCCCTTCTTTACTTGATGTGTAGAGTAATCTGTGGGGGAAAAGGGTCTTGAAGTGCTTTTATGAGTTTCTTTTTGTTTTCTTTGTCATTTAAAATAAAACAGGTAACCATCTGTCATTTAAAATTGTCTTAGTTACTTTATTCAATATTAGTTATAGACTTTAAAGTATATATAATTTTCTTCATATTCTACAGTAGGTGGGAGATCTTACTCTACCTCACAGATCAATACTCTCCTTGTGAAACAGAATAAATGCTAGTTCATTTTTTTTGTTAATATTGAAGTATGATTTTAATACTTAACACATTCCTGTATAGAGAAATTGTCATACCTTTATACACCTTGATGGAGTTGTTGTTTCTTTGTCTGAGTAGGGAAACTTTTCCTGGGCAGATTTTTCAAATTGCTCTTTTAAAATCTTAGTAGAAACCTTAGGAATCTCTTCATCCTCAGGTGTATCAATGACTACAAAGACAAATAAATAGATACCAAGGGTACTTTACAATGAATAAAATGGTATTTGAGAAGAAAATGCTATGCAGCATTAAATTACTTATAATGTAAATTAGTGAACAAGACTCAAAGGACAAATTTATGCACATGGCATTATTTCATCTAGTGATTTAGAAGTGAAGCATGAAATATTAAGGAAGAAGCAGATGAGAAATTTTCAGTGGTAGAGCAGGAGAGATGGTGTTGTTGAGAGACCTCTTGCAGGGGAACAAAGTTTATTTCCCAGAACCATGTTGATCAGATCACAACAGCTTGGAAATCCAACTGTAGTGGATCTGATGCTCTCTTCTTGCCTCTGAGTCTGTCTGTCTCTGTCTCTTTTTGTATCTCTGTCTCTGTCTCTGTGTCTCTGTGTGTGTCTCTGTCTCTGTCTCTCTCTGTCTCTCTCTCTGTCTCTCTGTCTCTCTGTCTCTCTGTCTCTGTCTCTCTCTCTCTCTCTCTCTCACACACACACACACACACACACACACACACACACACAGTATACATAAATACAAATAAACCTTAAAAGAATTTGGAGTGGTTATCTCTGCATAGAAATATTTTAAGAATTTCTGCAACTGTGTTCTAATTCTACACTCAGGAAACATAATGCATCACAAAGAACAAAAGACAGTGTCATGGAGGCCACTTTTCTTGTTTGTTGGTTTGGATATTTGGAGAAGTTATTGCTCTAGAGATGGCTCCACAAGCTGGCCTTGAATCTGCAGCAGTCTTCCAGTTGGAGCCTCCTAAATGCCAGTATTACAAACAGGAGTCACTGGGTCCAGCAAGAAGAATGCTGCATTTCTTACACAGCAGGATTCAAACACTGTTTAGGACACAGCAGGGGTGAAATCTTTCCTTTCATCTCATCAGAGAAGCAAGCCTTCCCCCCTTGCACAAGTAGACAGCTGCACCTTGTCTTCTGCAAGCACCTAGAAACTTCCATATAATCTAACCTCCTATCTCTAGATTGAGAATTGAACATATTATTTCCTAAATTTGTTGTTAATATTAGTATAATATAGGTAATTTTACTGTCCGGGTGCTTCATAAGCAATGATTTTTTTTTTTCTTCTAGATTTCAAGAATAAAAAAATTTCAGTATAGGTTAGCTTATCACCCTTTCAGGGTTTAGGCTGAATTTATCATAGGTATGATGGGCAATGAGCTATTTTAAAAAATATTACATGTACTACCACAGGCAAGATCTAATTATATGTAGAAATGAAATCTTGCCCCCTTTGGGAGCATGAGTCACAGCTACTTAAGTTACTTGTGGGGAGGACTGGCTTTTGAAAGTACTCCAAACCCACATACACACAAAGGGCAGAAGTAGAGTGGGAGCAATAGTCCCAGACTGTTACCTGTTTCTTGAACATATTGATGAAACTGTGAAGCTTGGTTTATTTCCTCAGTGTGCTTTTCAAGATGTGATATCTGTTTTTAAAGGAAATTTTAAAAAAGTAATTGTTTTTAAGAAGTCAGTGATTTGAGTACCGAAAATAATCTTCGTTTCACAGTGTTTTTCTTTTGAGAATTTGGTACGCATTGAGGGATGCTAGCTACTATTTCTATTGTTTGTTTTAATGTGTACTCAAAATATAACAGAACATATGTGAGCAGCACCTAACTGCAGGCATTTTTTAGGCTGCTTGTTTAATTTTAAAAATAGTTCTAACTGGAAAGTAGGGTTAGATTCACTGCTGTATATTTATACTAAGCACATATAGTAAAAGCATATGTTTACAGTAAAGTCAAAAATTCTACACTGTCCTGGAGACCATTTAAAAATTATTGTGTTCCTAAGTAATTACCATTTCTGTTTTGAAGACATCAGTTCCATATGCTGTAGAAACTTCTTGTTCATTCCTTCTCATTTCTTGACTACTGTGGATTGCTTCCTGAAAATGAGCAATTAGACATGTAAACAGTCAGGCAATTTATTTTATAATGTCTGAAAAACTTTTATTAATTTCTGTGATAGATAATTCTGAAAAGAGAAGGGAAGAAGGGGAGGAAGATGAGGAGAGGGAGAAAGATGAAGATGATCAGGAGGAGCAGTAGGAACAGGAGCAGAAGGAAGAGAAGGAGGAGCAGGAGGAGCAGGAGGAGAAGGCAGAGCAGGGGGTGGAGGAGGAAGGGGGAACAGGGGAGGAGGAAGAGAGGGAGAAGCAGGAGCAGTGGCAGCACAGGCTTCCTCCTCATGCTTGGCTGTCAAAACAAGATGTTGTAAATATAGTTATTTAAAATGGCATAATCTAATGGTTTTGTACTTAAGAGGTTCAGAAATTCTAAACATGTCTCACTGTGTATTGACAGGTGTTACAAGGTATCAGCTTCTTTCTTGAAGTCCTATGGGAGATCTCATTCCTTTGTCTTTGGAAGCTTCTAGAAGCTGTCACTCTCCTTTGCTCATGGCCTCCTCTTTCATCCAGCTGAGGCTCTTTCTCATCATCACCTATCTGATGTCATCTTCAACTTCTAAGGACCTTTGTGACTATGTTGGACTGACCCAAATGGACATGGATTTATTTTCTCATCATAAAATCATGTGACTGACAGCTTTATTTAATCTTCTATCTTAATTCTAGTTTGCAAAATAATTTAACATGTTCATATATTCTGAAGGTGAAGATGTAGATATCTTTAGAAGCCGTTATACAATCTACTTCTTCCTGTAAGTAGTTTATGCTAGTGTGTGAATGAAGATGAAACAAAAATGCAAATTCTTAATGAAAATAATAGATTTATTGTTTATTATATATGTTTTCATAGGTCCATGACCTTCTATAGTTTGTACATTGATTGTCAATTATGATGAGACCCACAGAGTTTAATTAAGCAAAGCCTTTAATTATAACCAGAATTAAAGAGCCACATTATGATAGTATATACATGTGGATATATTTTTAAAATTTTTATTTTTCCTTCATATATTACATCATGACCTCAGTGTCTCCTCCCTCCACTCCTCCCAGTCCCTCTCCATACCTCATTCCTCCCCAGATCAACTCCTTCTGTTTCCTTTCAAAAAAGATAAAAAAGAAACAGGCCTCCCTCCCACAGATATCCACACAGCATGGCCTAACAAAATACAATAAGATGGGGCACAAATCCTGATATCACAGCTGCACAAGGCAACCCAGTAGGAGGAAAAGGGTCCCAAGTACAGTCAAAAGAGTCAGAGACACTCCCTACACCCATTGTTGTGGTCCCACAAGAACACAAGCTATACAACCATAAGGTGTATGTGGATGACCTAGCTCAGACCCTACAGGGTCTGTATTTGCATGAGGACATTTTTCATTTCATTTAAGTTAGCATAGAAAACCCAACTGAATTGAAGCTTCAGATAATACTGGCAATTCCAACCCTTCCTTTACCATAGAACATGGTTCTGACACAGGTGATTGATTGTCAAAGTGATTACACACTGCTGAAGTCTTACATTACATTAGAGTTTTCAGTTTGTTTAGTATTATATGGCACTCCTGAATGTGTGCGTGAGTGGGTCTCTGACTCTTGTCCTTTCTCCTTGGTTCTTTTCCTTTTATTGGTTTGTCTTATCCAACTTCTGTTTGATGGTTTTTGTTTGATCTTATTTAATTTTATTTTGTTATGTTTTGTTATCTCTTAGAAGCCTGTTCTTTTCTAATGAGAGACATAAGGGCATAGATTCAGATGAAAGGGAAGTAGGGTAGAATTGGGAGGAGGAGAGAGAGAGGGGAAACAATAATCAGGATATATTGTAGGAAAAAAAAATCTGTTTTCAAAAAAGGGAAAATAATTTAAACAATAAAATAAAAGATTATGAAACTGATTTAAAGATTTAGACATACCATAAATAAAATAATAAAAAAACTTGGAACAAAATAGAAAATGCGAATATGCACAGCTGGCCTTATAAGAACGTATGTGTTGGGAATTATGCAAAGTTGAAATCTCACATTTATATTTATGTCTAAGTGATTAATACTATTTTTGAAATTTAATATTTTTAAAATTATTTGCTAATAATAATATTCTAGGGCTGGAGAGATTTGGCTCAGATGTTAAGAACTCTGACTGCTCTTCCAGTCCAGGTTCAACTCCCAACACCCACATGGCAGCTCACGACTGTCTGTATATAACTCCAGTTCCAGAGGACATGAATCCCATGGCAAAACACTAATGCACATTAAAAAAGAGTAATCTAGAGAGTATAGGTATATTGTTTTTCTTAAGTGAACAGGTGATAAGATATTTTTACATTGAGTTAAATAATTTTAAAGTATCAATTTCTAATCTCTTAATATAAAATTACTTCATGGCATCTTGTACTTGATTATACCTTTTGTAAATTACATCATACACATAGGGTGTAACATGTGGCTTCCCATTCCCATAAGGGTACTTGGCAGGCAAGGTTAGATATCTGATAAGCTAAGCAACAGGTATTGTTAATTTAGAGATATCCAGGATAATCTGATTCCATCATAGTTTTTCAGGAAGGAGAATTAAGAAAAAGCTGCCCCAGAAATCCACAAAATATAATGGAAAATATGGATTTTCTACTTAAAAACATGTGACTTTTTAAAAATTAAAATAAAGCAGATCAGTGAATATGTCTTTTCAAAGAGAATAGTTTCACATCCCTAGTTATGTACTTCAAATGATATTAGGTATATGCTTGTCACATAATTTCCATTAAAGACAAGCTCACATAATGAATGGATCAGAACAGAAAGAAAGAATAAAATAGCAAAATCCTATTAATAGATTAATTCTATTTAAACTCACTTCCCAGGTGTGTTGTAGATACTGAGAAACAGAACAATGAGAAGGAAGAAAAAAATATTTATTCCTTCAAGGAGGAGTATAGAAAATAGGCGATCCATGTTGCTTCTTATAAGTTCAAAGAATCAGAATTCCATGTGATGAGATGCCTTGCATACTTAGGCTTTACCTAATGGTATTGGAAGCATTGTTCAGGGCAGAATGAAAAAAGCCACCAAAGACAGCTGGTGGGAAAAATACAGGAAACAAAATGGAAATTCTTTCGATTAGCAACAGAGCTTTCCATCTTTTGAGAAATAGGGAGAGCTTCCTGTAATGTTCTCAAAGCCAACTGGACACTGAAACAGCAAAGAGGACTGAGAACCAGCCCTGCACCAAGTCTTAGCTGAGATGCAGAGTGATCACGTCCACGAAAGTCTTTATGCCAATGCTGGCTTCCTAGTACACTGTATTAGTCTTATAGTGATTTTTAAAAATGTTTTGGATTAGTTTGCACTACAAAAATCAATGATACTTTCTCCATTTGAAAGGTGAATATCTGACGATAACTGGTTCATATTTCAACATAGCAGTATCTGGCCAACATAAAGTAGTGGCTAATCTTGCATGGTGCATGTACTATTTGCCAATATCCCTGTGATTTTCCCATATTTGTCAAAATGACATTTAAAATATGCTTTTATTCTGGTACCCACAGAAACGATAGCTTTTGGTACTTGTCACTAATTGTTATTCTGAGAGTAAAGTGACAAAATTCTCTGTTGTATGAAAGACAAAGGCAAAATATTTGTGATAAAAACTGGAAATAAATGAATTTTTGACATGTCTTAAAATTTATCACTTTTCAGAGAAGAGAATTTATAGTGAGCATGTACAAATTCAAGAAAAAACTAGCCAGTAAGCCAGTTCTCATCACCTCCAAATGCATTTTCTTATAGGAGATGGAACAACATCATCAATACAAGTGCACATCAATTTTATTTATAGTTGTACGTTTCAACTTCAGCATTTATGTGCCATTGCTAAGTAGAACTGTAATTGCTACACCAGTTTGATATGTGAGCATCAGTGCATCAATTTTACTGTCCCCTAGTTGCTGTAGCTCACACAAAATCTTTCTTAAAATATTCCAAGATCATGTTTCTATCATTTATTCTGGTTTCCATTTTGCAAGTAGTATAATTTGAATTTTAAATTTGACTCTCTCTTTCTAATTTTTATTGTCTAGAGTTTAGGTTTAGTTAAAAGGAGATAGCATTATAGTGCACAGGCAGAACTCAAATTATACAAATAAAATATAATAAAGAGCTCAAGTCAGAATACTACACACAAGTTCACATGAAATTATTCATGAAATTGGTTGCTGAAGTTAAATCTAACCAGGGACTGGGCTGAATGAAAAAAATAAAATAAAAACAAAAACAAAAACAAGTTGTATTGTTCTCAGGTAGATTAGCCAATAGCTAAGAGTGAGGAGTCAATATTAACTTCCCCCTGGACTGGATACATTGTAATCTTCTGGCAAATCACTAAATCATACTTAAATTCAGCTTTTCCATTGCATGTTGCCAATGAAAGAAAGAATAAGAGAAAATATATATACTTAAGAACTCCGAAATCTGAAGGACAGATTTAAGCATAATTAAAGTGTAAGCATGGCCTACATATATTTGATGTCAGCTCATATATTAGCCATGTGTATTATGCAAAACCTTTTAGATTTTTTTTCTAGCAAGGAGAATGTCCATATTCTGCCTGTCTAATCTTTCATTGTCATTATAGGAAAACACATTATTAATTTTCACAGACAACGATTTATATTAATTCTAAGGCTCTCAGAGAAGGAAAAAAACCAAGTCTTTTAAAAAATGCTAACTCACTATTAGTATGAGCTTAGAAATCTCTAGAAGGGAAACAAATGAAGAAAAACTAGCAGAATCATGGCTACCTGTCTCTTGGAGGGAAACAATAGTTTATGCTAGACATCAGTGGAGATATTTTACCTACAACTAATCTCATTTGTAATGAAAGTAGAAAGGGTTATGGCATGTTAACTTAGCTGCATTTCTGTGAAACAGACATAAATGATACAAAAACATGCCTGTTATCCTGTGGATTCAAGATTGAAAGGGCAATCAGCTCTTTCTTTTCAGGTCTGGGTTTAAAAACCTATGGTTAAATCAGGCTTTTGTCTTGATTGCCTATATTCAAGATAAAGTATTTTCCTTTATTGTTTAGTTTTTAAATATTTTAAATGTTCTGCTAAAAGTCATAATATGCAACTGACATATACTTGTTGGGTTAATGGTTCAATAGTTTTCATATTTATATGTTCTTTGAAGGCTTGTTTCAATTTTTCCCTTTTGTGGTACTTATGACTTTTCTTCATATAGTTAGAAATTCTTGCTTCTCCATTGTTTTTATTCCCGAAACAGTTTGCTTATATCTTTGTTATTAAGCTATTGTACTTCCCATACTGTTCTATACTTAACAGGCATAATTAGTAAGTGAAACTGCTGAAGTTAATGTATATAATGTTAACATGTGGATCAGTATACAAAGTCTACTCAGAGAAAGGGTGCTTGATTCGGTTATCAGAATGTCTATGGGATAATTTGGACAGTGCAGGAGTAAGGTGAAAGGCATTGAGAGCATCACTAGAGGGAAAAGAAGCTGTACCAAAAAAACAGTAAATACACAAACAAGAAATAAACAAAGGTAAAGAATCTTCAAACCAAGAAAAAAAAACATTTCAACTACCTTTTAAAAATACATTAGTGGTGCTGAGAAAACTAGTTCTTGTTCATCATCTTAGTAAACTGCTTTTACTCACAGAGTTGATGAAACTTATAGGCTGACAAGCACCACTTATAAGCAGTACTAGAATTCATTGACTAGAATTATTGTGACATGAAAACCAGGTTGTGATAGTTATAATAATGAAAAATGCTTTGTTTGAATTTAAATTTACAAAATTAGAGGAAAAACAAATGTTATGACAATTTTATGTCCTGATTCTTTGTGTGACTCAATATACTCAGAATCAAAATTTTACTTGTTCTAGTAATAATCACACCTAAAATTATGAGAACTTGTAGCTGGAGATTTCTCCAGTCCCACCAGGCCCTCAGACACTCAGACCACTTATAAACTTTATGGCCATGGCAGGCTTCTTGCTATCTAGTTTTTATATCTTAAATTAACCCATTCCTGTTAATCTATACCTTGCCACAGGGCTCATGGCTTACCTATATCTTTACATCTCAAGTCTCATGGCAGCAGTGGCTGGCAGCAACTCCTGATTCAGCCTTCCACTTCCTAGAATTCTTCTCTTTTCTTATCCTGCCTACGCTATACTTCCTGCCTGGCTAACTCAGTTGGTAGAGCATGGGACTCTTAATCCCAGGGTTGTAGGTTTGTGCTCCATGTTGGGCACCATTTGTAGCTGGAGATTCTTCAGTCCTTCAGGGCCTGCAGCCACTCAGACCCATGTAAACACACAGACTTATATTATTTATAAACCATGTGGCCATAGAAGGCTTCTTGCTATCTAGTTTTTATATCTTAAATTAATCCATTTCTATTAATCATAGCTTGCCATGTGGCTTGTGGCTTAGCTGTATCTTTATATCTCACTTCTCATGATAGCGGCGGCTGGCAGCTACTACTGACTCATCTTTCTACTTCCCAGAATTCTCCTCTCCTTATCCCGCCTGCACTATACTTCCTGCCTAGCTACTGGTCAATCAGCATTTTATTAATCAATCAATTAGAGCAACACCTTCGCAGTATACAGAAAGATATCCCACAGCAAGAACTTGCCAGCAAAATTCACGTATTATATTTTAAAGGGCTAACAAATTAAAATATTTAAAAATTTGAAATACTGATTTATTACTCTGAAAAACATTGCTTTCTCACATGATGACATGTGCATTTATTTGCTCAGCTAGCTGGATAGCAAAAATATCTACAGATATTTTGTGCTAAGCATTTGAAACACTATTATATTTAGCTTGTGTAATCATTTTTCTATCATCTGTCTATGTATCTATTTATTATCTATCTATCTATCTATCTATCTACCTATCACCTATTCATATATAACTATCAATAATCTATATATCTTGATCTCTCTTGATTCTCTAGAAATATTTGATTTATATATGTAAATGCAAATATATGTATTCATATTTATGATATAAAATGTTTCAACTTTAGACACAAATACTAAATACATTCCAACGTGTGTGTGATTATGAAAGTTTATTGAAAAGATTTTTAAAAGGTCTGTTATCCAATTCATTCATCAGTCAATAGTAATTTCAAATAAAATATGCTTAGTTTATAAGTGAAAAAGAATGTTTGTTCTCCTCAGGGTGTATTCTGAAGACTCAGTGCTAAATTTAAGTGCCGAAACACGGACTGTCCTCTTCTTTAAGCATTTTATTTATAGAGCCATCAAGCCTGAGTCTAAAATGGCCGAAGATTCATAAAAGCAGCATATAAAATATGTACTCTCAACTAGGTCATCAAACATATTAGCTACATAAATAACAATATTTATTTGACAAATGGAAAAAGCAGCGTACTATAAACATTCAACTTACAATAAATAAAAGATTCTCTCTAGAGGTTTTATGTAGAAATATGTTAGGATATATACATACATAATATTTCAGTTCCACGTAAACTAAAACACTTTAAAATCAAAGGGAAACTAGGGCTATAAATAATAATACAGCAAAGGAAAAGTGGTCAAAACTGAAACGCAGTAAAATTATCCATTAAAAATTTAAAAACATTGAAACATTCCGAGAAAAAGATAACCAGAGGCAAGAGTTTTCACTCTATTAATTAATATAAGCCAAGATGGAAGTATCTGCCCCTTGCTCAGCAATAGCCCTTAGTTTACTTAGCACAAGCCAGCTAATACTATGTGAATACTCCTTCATCTGGAGCTCTCTCTTCCGACCTCTTTCATTTGTAACATCTGCAGAATTTGAACTTTTTTGATACTTCTATTTATTCTATCCCATCTAATCTTAACATCACTTATATCAATCATTTGCACGTATAATAATCTTTCTGGGAAGCATATCTGTTCATCTTACTCCCCTGTAAGTTAAAATTTCAGTGGTACTTTGTGGCCTGAGAACAAGGTGACAGTTCTTCAACATGACATATCATGTTTTCCTGCTGGTTTCATTTTTGTTTATGTCTCCATCATGCCTATGATATTCTTAGCCAAATGTGTAATTCCATGTTGCGTGTGGAGTTTTCCCTTAGCTTAACCTTACTCTGAGTTTCAACTGACACCTCTCTGCCCTCAGGTGTCCTTGATCTTCTATTGCTGAAGTTTATCACAAGTCAAGAAACAAGAGAAAAATCAAGTACCATGCACAGTTCTTTCACCTTACTGGAGAAGTAGTGAGTTTAAGGGGTTTCTTTAAGAGAGAGGGGCAAATTCTACTTATTGTGAGCCTTCCAAACTGTCGTGATTCCTTAGACATAGAAACAATCTCTAAGTACTTGGCCAGAAGTTGGCCATGTGACCACTTAGCCAGTGGGTCTATTGTTCTTTTTCATAAATTGCTACATAGTGAACAGTCAGTTCACAGTAAAAAAAAAAAAAAAGTGTGTGTATCTACAGACTGATTTCCATACTTTTTACTTTAATAAAATTCATTGTTGTATGACTCTTAGCTTAACTTTAAACAGTATTAAAATTTTTAAATATTTTGTCTTTATCACTCATATCTCCCATTTTCAAGTGTAACTGACTGATGGTATAAACAAAAAGTAATTTATTAAAGAGTTTATTAATAGGGGTGTGGTGTGCATCTCAGGAGTCTCTAGAAAAGCAGGAATAAATCCATATCCATTAACAATATAGAATACAGTTGTCATAACTATGGTGATGTATCCTGCATCTTTCATCATTAACTTCTTATGCCAGTCTTCAGCTGGAGGTCTAACCAGTAAAGTATAATTCACAGATATAGATCTAGGAAACCAAGAAGGCTAATGAATATGTGATATTTTCAGTACCTCCTAGTGCTGATAGGTTCTGCTTCACTGAAAAGTAAAATTGAAGGAAATTTTGATGCCCAAATATGTGATCATTTGTTTCTCTCACTAAAAAGTATTAATCATGAATTCTGACATACTCTTAACCAAATGGAAAATGGTGAAAAACAAAAGAGAATCCACGACATTCACTTTTGACATCAGTTAACACAGTAGGAAGCACTACTCAGTCTTTGAGGGAGTTGATTTGAGGGAGGCTTATTTATTTGAAATCAATTTCATATAATTTTATAAGAACTGTATGCAGACATTGACAGCACACTTTGCCTGCTAAGCACATCATTAGGAGTTCCTACACACACCTGCCTGACTGCACTCCCCTTTTGAGTCTGTATGGCCATCAGTCTTTTTCACTGGGTGAAATGACATTTTTAATCTTTGTATAAAACCCAAACAAGAAAGATGAAGGAGAAAATAGATTTGGATTTCATATAAGTACCCTAGGTTGTCTGTGCAAACAAAGCATTTCATTATAAATACTAATTATAATTAAAGATGATTTAGGTTGATCACTTGGGTTTTCTTTCAAGTAAAGGTCATTGCAAATGTGATTGCCCTCAATTGCATGGGTGAATGTACCTACTGGTGACTCCCAAGGAGAAAAGAAAAAGCTTAGAGTGACAGACAGAACTATTGGATTGTGCCTGGAGTTTACCATCAGTTGAAGTGAGAAATGATGTTATAAAGTCATAACTAATTCCAACCTCACATATGTAGTTGGAGTATTCTGGTGTCCACCTGGCTACTGCTCAGAACCAAGTAAACACACAGAGATTTATATGACTTATAAACTGTATGGCCATGGCAAGCTTCTTGCTATCTAGTTCTTACATCTTAAATTAACTCATTTCTATTAATCTATAAGTTACCATGTGGCTTATGGCTTACCAGTACTTTTATATCTTGCTTCATCTGTATCTGGCTGGTGACTCCTGACTCAGCCTTCTGGTTCCCAGAATTCTCCTCTCTCTCTGTCCCGCCTATACTTCCTGCCTGGCTACTGGCCAATCAGTACTTTATTAACAAATCAGAGTAACACATTCACAGCATACAGAGCGACATCCACAGCACACATAGAATCCTTGTTACTAAGCTTTGGAGTCACAAGCTGTGGAAGGGTTGAAGGAGACCAAGCTACTACTGAAAGCATGCTGGAACATATCATTTGATGCAGAAGGCCCAATATGCTGCATAATACCCACTTTCATGAAAATTCTAATTTTAGATGCATTGATTACACATCAGTTTAACAAGAAAAAGGAATAAAAGGAGAAATGAAATACACAAATAAAAACATGACAAAATTATCTGGGTGATGACAAATACCTGAAGGCTAAGGTATGTTGATCTGTAGTTGGATACCTTCTCTCCAGCCCCTGCCAAGTCCTGTTAGTCCAACAACCCACTTGTAAAATAAACACACAGACATTTATATTATTTAAACTGCTTGGCCATTAGCTCAGGCCTACCATTGTCTAGCTCTTTTTCTTATATTTAGCCCATTTCTATAAATCTATACTTTGCCACGTGGCTTGTGGCTTACCAGTACCTTACATCTTTCTTGTCATGGCAGTGGCTGGTAGTGTCTCCCTGCCCCAGCCTTCCACCTCCCAGAATTCTCTTCTCTCTTGTCCTGCCTATACTTCCTGTCTGGCCACTGGCCAAACAGCATTTTATTTATACAGAGCAATATCCACAGCAATGATCATGTGTTCAAGGCCAGTCTTAGCTATACAGTAGGACACTGTCAAAAAAAACAGAAAACAAAAAACAAAACAACAACAACAACAACAACAAAAAACTTATGAAGAAATCAAACAGAAAAATCCAAAGGCATGCTATGCATATAACATATTAAGCAGCAGCCCACAACACTAATATATTAACACTTAAACACAATAAATGAAGTAGCCATTACAAATTTGCAATCCTCTTAAACCACAGAGTTGCTGTTACAACTTCTCATTACAAAATGAGTAAAAATGAAAAGAGACTACAGGGGAAAAGAAAATCTTAGTTGATAATTAAAGAAGAAAAATTAAGACTTAGATGGTTCATATAGTTTTCAAATAATAATGCAGAATTCTTATGTTAAAAGATTCATAAACAGAATGACAAACTATAATCATGACCTCATTGAAGCCTGCAATATTTCCTCCAAAAGTTTTGAAATGTTACAATATGTTTTGCAATCCATATGCCAAGGAAACAGAATATATTTCAGTACACTACAGCAGGATGTACTCATATCTCTATAGGATATTGCTATTTACCCCAGAACAAGACATGCCAAATGGACTTAACTTCTCTTGTTGGTAATGATTGAGTGACTGGTATATTTTATAGCCTGTTCTATCAATGAGGAGGGACATGAAAGGTCTCCATTTACTCATTGTTACAAACAAGATGAACAACTTGGTCTTTACTGTAGGTAGATTACTCAGGAAGGAAAGATAAAAAAAAAAAAAATTCAAGGAGAGTCCATTAGAAGAGCAATCATATTTTCTGTTCTGGAATGCTGAGATTTATGAAGAAAGTAGAGAAATGAAAAATTTTCCAAACATATTTCTGCAACAACATCATTTTAAGGACAGAACCACTGGGTGCTTCTTCCTTTTCTCAGGCCTGTGTTCTCCTAACTCTTTTTTAGCATAATAATTTCTTTATAATTATGCTATATTAATAACAAAATGAACATCCAAAGAATAGACAAGCTTGACTCAATCCAATCATTTTCAAAGATGCATGAGGAAGTGTTTATTTTGAGAGCTATAGACAGAGAAGTATACCAAAAACAGCTAATAATACCCTCTGAATTCAAGTACTTACAACAAACACCTATTATTATAAAAGTAACCATGTGAGAAAAGCACATTTTGCAAATTTCAGTAAGTTCTTCAAACATAATGATTTGGTAATGTGAAAGTTTTCTTTTATTGTTATATTTTTCTTGCTTCCTAAAACATACACAAATGCAAGAACTGAAAATTGTATTGCTTGCTATTCCATTAATAAAAATAAAACCAGAAAACACAGCAAATTCAACTAGCATATTAAGAAATGTCATCCATATACTTGAGAACTATCATCAGTACAGTTATAAAAAAAGATAACCCATATTTCTAAGCTAGTTTGAGTTTTCTGATAGAAGAAACAGTAAAATACCATTTTAACTTTTCCTAAATGTTCATTACCTCTCATAAGAGACATAAAATTCCCTTAAGTATTTCACATAATTATCAACTGTAAACACTTTTGAAAGTGCCTAGTAAAGCGTGGAGAGGCCATTCTGTTATGATCTTTTGTCTTTAGGGAGAAGACTCAAGTGTTGCTTGCCTGGTCATGGCACTGTGAGAATATCTCCATATTTCCTTGATAAAGAAATTCGGACTCATTTAACTTTAAAAGTGTAACAGATATAAATGTCAGGGTGCCTGTCTTCTGTAAATGAAAATGAAACCATGTTCTATAAACACAAATAGGTCTGTAGAAACAGCAGACCCACAATACCACTAAGAAGTAGAGGCGCTGTAGCAGTAAGACTCCAATAATTAGGATGAACATTTGTTCCTACATATTCTGCTTGAAAGAATAAATGAAATGAATTTCAGGAAGAAAAGCAAATGTTTCAAGATTTTTTTTTTTGCAACACTTTTTCTTAAGTCTATTTGTCTCATCCACTGCATCCTCTGTATATTAACATTTCTAAACCCCTTGAGGCCACCAAGATCAGTTCATTTATTCCACGCCTGCCCCCTTTAAACAGAAGAGAAACTGACACTGAATGGATGTTCATGCAGATGGCACTATTTTTCCAGGAAGATTGAGTTTCCATAGAAGACTCAGGCCAATGTTCTGCATAGTGCAGGGAGAGATGAGATTCCCTTTATAATGCGGTACCAGAATGTGCTGCTGTGTTCCCAGGAGGAGGGAGGAGACAGCCCCTCTATGCTCCAGCAGGATAACTCATATACCAAAAGGTTCCACCTCACAAAACTGAAAGGTAAATTACGAAGGGACTGTGACCAAGACTTTACAGTCATGCCTCAGCAGGCAGTTAGCAATTACCATCAACTTCACATGAGGACAGCAGAGGTTGCAGATTATCATGCATGACTGCTGAGCAATGCGATTGATGTGAGTAGATCACAGAAGTCTATCTTATCCTACTTTATGAGCATATTTTGTATCCCAGGGAAAGGTTACATATTGGTTTAGTCATGTGAAGCTCTAAAAGTCTACAGACACCTTTACATATCTAGCTAATAAAGCTTTACACTTACAATTAAATAAAGCTCTGTGTCATTCACAAAATATTGTTTCTGGCATAAAAATAGCAAAGGTTCACATCCAAGGGACATTAAGTGCACAGGTTATATAATATGGCAAATTCTTTTTTTCACTACAGAAGGAAATAATGAGTTCATTAAAACTAAGTTTTAATCAATTTGTAGAATACCAATTTAATAAACTAATGAATTTATTCATTCATTTGGATTTTTGATGTACTAGTTTAGTTTAATATTTTAACATACATTTAAATTATATCATATTATTGAATGTATTTTAAAATTCTAATGCATTATCTAGATGCACAAATGCACTATTTTCTTTTTCTGGAGCTGAGGACTGAACCCAGGGTTTTGCACTTGCTAGGCAAGCGCGCTACCACTGAGCTAAATCCCCAAACCCAATATACCTTAGAGTTTATCACTAAGAAAAATATTGACTGGGCTTTGGGCTTCTCTTAAATGGCTGTTTGGCTGTCTAATTAATGTTTTTACACTTAACCATAGCTTCTTTAAAGCCCTGCCTTCTTCACCTTTCTATGGCCTTATGTTCTATTCCTGAACTTTCCTTGACATCTCACGAGAAAGGTCCACATGAGCAAGAAGGCCCAACTACAGAGAGGCCATAGTGGTAGGCAGAAAGTAAGCTTCAGGTTGCAGAAAAAGAGAGAGGGAGAGGGAGAGAAACAGAGAGGGAAGGAGGAGCAGAGAGAGGAAGGGGAAGAAAGAGATGGAGAAGGAGGAGAGAGAAAGAAGGGTCAGTTTTGAAATAATGAATTTTGACTCAGAAATGTACCATATTTGTTGTTACAGACTAGAATGACTCTGAGAAATCCAGGCAGGCTGCACAGCCCTGTAGCTCCAGTATTTGGGGAGCAGGGGGCAAAAGGATCAAGACTTGAAAACAGTCTCAGCTATATAATGAGTTCAAGGCCAGCCTGGATTATATGAGACTTTGTCGTTCACAAACAAATAAACAAACAGATACACAGATAGGCAAAGAATGATTCAGAAAGATATGTACTTCCCAATCCTTGGTCTATCAAAGGAATAAATCAGAACCAGCCCAGGGTGTCCAAGGAATTCCACTGTGTAGGTCCAAGTAGAAATGGGCTTTGATGCCAAAATCTCTACTGAGAAACTCATACCCCGACCAAAAAGGGAAAATGTTTTGATTCTAATTTCTTATATAGTGGGTTTAGGGGTAGGATTAGGAAGTGCTTTTTTATGAAGCCTGAATGGCTAGACAGCTAGCTTGCTTTAGGCTTAGAGGATTACAGAAACCCCAGATAGCTGTCTCCTAGAAACTACTGCATATGGGACTCAATCCAAGATGTAGTGGGGCAGGTCATTCTCAAGCATGTCCAAAGACAGGAAAGGGCAAATCTAGTGGTTTGTAGAGGGTCACAGAAAAGGTGACTCTGGCTTCCATCTTGAGAAATACAAGTCCTATTGCAGTTTGATCAGTGATTTTCTCCACATAGTTGGTATAGGAAGTACAAAATTCACTAAATATACTTTACAATTGAACAAAGGAGTTTTTCTTAGAATATAACTTCATGGGATTCAATTTCTATTAAAAACAGTGCTGGGTCCTGTCCCACCCTATAGAGATACAAGAAGCAGGAAAAGGGCAGAAAGACTGGTGCTGGTGACAACCAGTTGCAATGTGGTAGAGCAAGAGAACCATGTATAGACACTCGTGAGCCTGGTAAAATGTTCTTAGTGCAAGAGTAGAGAAAAAACAATCAACCATAAAACATGTAGCTATCAACCCAAGACGGGATTGAAGGTGGCGCTTTTACTTTCTTCTAGACTGAAGGGAAGAGTGAAGAGCTGTGAAGATCAACTGTGGCTGGCTATGGCATAGTCATATGGGATATTCTCATGATAATCAGTCAGCTGACTGAAATCTGCATAGAGCAACTCACAGATCGGGCCATATGAGTATTACAGGTGTGTACTGATGAGGCCACAGAGCGCCATTTAGAAACACTTCGTCTTCTGATTCTGAGTCAGCACTAAGTTAATCTTTTTTTGTTTTGTTTTGTTTTGTTTTTTGAGCTGAGGATCAAACCCAGGGCCGTGTGCTTGCTAGATAAGCACTCTACCACTGAGCTAAATCCCCAACCCATAAGTTAATCTTTTATCACTTCAGCCAGAGACATCGAGGAAGAGCTGTAGTGAATAAACAGGTTAAATGACTAGATTTGTGGGGGCAAAACAGAGGATGATTTATCATTAGTTTTCATTTTTAACCAAGCAAGCCTGTTACAGGTAAAGGTATATGGACCCTATTAATGTGGTAATACCTCTATTGGTTGTTCCAACTGTACGAACCATAGTATGTCACAGGTTACTTGTCTTCCAGTTACAAATTACTTTCTTTCTCTTCCACCCAACAAGTAAAATGTGCTGAGAAGTCGTAACATGCACTGTAGGAGTTTCAGTATTAGAAATGGCAAACCAACACCTTCTCTCCATCATCCTTTCTTCATTTCTTCAAGTAGTATTAGCTCTCCCTATTCTGCCTGGTTTGATTCATATGCTAACTAAATCATTTTTTTCTCATACATTTTGCCACAATACCATGAGCAAAGTGGTCTCCAAAAGCCAATGCCAGCCTATTCAATTGCTTCCACTTAAAACCAAACTCCATTCACAGAGACATCCGGGAGACATGCAATGCCTGCACAAAAGAGGCTTTATTCTTTCTCCTCTCCTCTGTGTTCTGAGAGGTTTGACACGTCATCTTTTTCATTTCTTAGATGAGGCTACGCACTTTCCCCAGAGGAAGACTGCTTGCTTACTATTCTGATGTTCAAAATGTGCACTCAGCAGTGTTTCTGACAATTCCAGAACAACATATGCCCAAAGCACATACAGGTGTGCTCATTTTAAGCTAATTTCTAATTATTTCTGAGGCTCCTAAGAAACTGTTGTTACCTAGAGCTAAACAAAGAACTGACAAGAATGTTAAGTTGTAAAGGAAACTTCTTCATGTCCTTACACATGCATAAAGATTTAAAAATCATATTCTAAGTAAAGAATGATTATCCTGAGTAAAATGGCTCACATGCATTAACTGCTCAGTTAATCTGGGTCTCCCTGCACCCCTCCCAATCATTTTCCTATCTGTATCTATACCTCTCTCCCCTCCTCTTATTGTTTGCCTGTAAAGATGCAGTAAGAAAATCCTTACTGGGTTCCACAACCTTGATGTTAGATACCATCCCCCAGAAATACGAGCTTCTACTTTTCTGATCATTATAAATGAACCAGTTTGTGGTATTAGGATAGGTGGCTAACTCAAGGATTATAATCCAAGTTGTCAGACTCAGGAGCCAGAGACCTAAGAGTTACTCCAGATTGCTTTATTCTGAGTGCTATTATTTTCAGTTATAATAGTTGTTTAAAATAGTCCATATAATTAAAATATACTACATGACACTCTTGGCCATAACCTGTTGTTTAGATGGTGATCTGGGCCAGGGCAGAGCTGGTAGTATCAATTAATGACCTTGAAAAATGATATATGTGGCATAAATTAAGGCAGTTTTAAAGTATGAGTAACTGCATTGTGCACATCCCACTGATAAAAATATATTTAGTTTGCTTGAAAATGATTGCAGGTCACCTTTATAGAATTGAAAACACACAGATGTCAGATCTCATCTGTCACAAGCTGTCATAAATGTTTTCTGTAAACCTAAAATTGCCCAGGGATCCTTCCAAAGCCATGCAGTCCTTCAGAGTATGAATGTTTACATTTACATTTTTGCAACAGCAGATGTATGTGGAAAGTACATGCCATCATCCAGCACCTTGGAGAGGGCAGTAGCGGGGCAGGCAGAGATACTTTCAACTCTTGCTGAGGTTCAGGGCAGCAGTTCCATAGAAAAACCCTTTCCTGGGTTCTCCACTGCAAGGAGCACTTCCAAAACGTGGGTATCCCCACCTCTTCCTTCTCATTGAAGCCACAGAATGAATTAAGAAACAGAAAGAAACCAAGCAACTCCCAAAAGGCAGAAGCCTTTGGGACTCAACAATTAGAGACCTCCTCAGTGGTGCACAAAGATGAAGGAAAGAGAATGAAGAGACAGTTCACCTAAAAAGATGGAAGGTAAATGCTGAGCTTGAGAGAAGGGCACAGTGTGGTAGACAATGGCTTTGGGATCTGAGAGTTCTTCTGGAGGGCTGAACACATTTTAGAAGTAGGCTGCAGTAACACTAAATAACTCTGCAAGTGTATAAAGCAGTCACTGAGCTGTACCCACAGAGTGGGTGGATATTACAGCATATAAATGATATGTGAATGAACATTTTAAATGAGGAAAAATGGAGCAAGAAGATGAAAACCCTCAGGACACCAGACAGAAGCTGTAGAGTGGCACACAGGCAGGAACATGGGGAGGATAAACAGGAGTTTCTTTCCCATTACAAGTTCATTCCAGCAGCTGCTCCATACTGTATTTTGAGGTCCTCATTTGAGGATGAGAGAACTAAATTTTTAAGGTGTTCCTCCCAGAGGCTGTTGTAGTGAATGAATAATACACAAAAAATGTCATTTTGTACTGGAGAGATGGCTCAGAAGTTAAGAACAGAGGCAGCTTATACAGAGGGCCTGAACAGTTCCCAGAACCCACTCAGCAGTCACAGCCATCTGTAACTCCAGTTACAGGTGATCCAAGGCCCTTTTTGGAGCTCTGTAGACACTAGGCACACAAGAAGTACATGTACATACATGCAGACAAAACACTGATACAAATAAAATAAACAAATCTAAAGCATACCAATTAAAATTTAAAAAGTGTTCCTTTGAGTGATATTTGCCTTTTAGCATGAAGGATATATATATGTAACCATCTCCTTATGCAGCCCTAGGCTGGCCTCAAACTTGTGATCTTTCTGTTCCAGTTTCCTGAGTGCTGGGATTATAGGTGTGCTCTACCATCCAGCCCCAACTCTGTTCTTCTGAAGATCTGAGTTTGTCCCACCACTAATTCCTCTTCTCCCAGTAACTGAGGTTGGCTCTTTTCTTTAATGATTTTCCTGTGGCTACTTCACTGGGCATCAGTGATGCTGCTGTTAAACAGAACCATATAGCATGACTAGTCCCATATATGAGATGAGACGTCATCTTGTTTAACAACACTGGCATCAGTGGGTGTTCCTATGTCTTGGTTCCCTCTTTTGGTTGAGTGTAACACAGAGAGACTCATGGGTTTGGACACTTCATTCCTAGCAGGTGGTGCTGTTTTGGGAGAGTATGAAATCCTTGGTATGTTGCCTAGCTGGCAGACAAAGGCTGCTGATGGGGGCAGAGGACAGCTTATTGCTCGTATTGGAGTCTGGTTCCAGTTCTGAACCGTCTGCTCCTGATCTCCCACAACGTTAGGAGCAGCAATCTGCTGGCACAGACTGGGCCACTCCACTTGCCTTCTCCACCTTAAGAGACTAAATCCCCTGAAACTTTGAGGCAAAACAAGCCCCACCATCCTTAGGGTCTTTCTGTTTGGTGTTTTGTCACAGGAAAAATAACAGTGTTTTCTTTCTTGCAGGTATAAAGCAAGTATAAGGGACTTTTAATTTCACTGATAGGTCCGTTTTCAAGCCCTGTTTATTCCAATTGCTGGTCTCTAAGACAAACTGTTACCAAATAGCCAATTACCTTGAAAACTCTGACTTTAATACATCAGAAAGGAAAGGGGCATATTGGACTTAATTATTACAACTAATGAAAACATTACTAACAGTGACATTAAATATTGTCAGAAATCCAACACAAATGTTCTTTCTTTTCACCCTAATTAAACTGGTTTCCAAATTAATATTAGTTACTGCATGTCATCAAATTAAATATATTTGGCCAAAGAAGGACTGAGCAGGAAGATAGATCTCAAGTACTTTCAATAAGCCAAAGGATCTCTGTGGTGGGTATTGTGTTCCCTGAAATATTGTGTGTTCCCCGAAATAAACATATCTGGGGTCAGAGAACAGACAGCCACCATTTTTGGCTTTGTTCTAGTGGCTGTCTGTTCTCTGACCCCAGATATGTTTATTTCGGGGAACACACATTATTTCAGGGAACACAATACCCACCACATTTCCCCTGTTTTTGTCTAAAATTAAAAAAAGGTTATAACTAATACAAGAAAAACTATCCAATAAGTATATACAATATATACAGTCAAGAATTACATTAACAATGTCTAGTCCATTAACATTTGACAAATTCAGATAAAAACTCCATTTTATATATATATTAACAATGTCCAGTCCAGTAACATTTGATAAACTCAGACAAAAAATTTTTTCGTTACTAATCCTATGTAAAACAAGTAGTTCCTTTTTAAAAGTAGATTCGATAATTGACCTTTTATCTGATCATATCCATATTCTCTCTCTTGTCTTTTCATAAAGATTCAATAATTTACCTTTTGTCATCTTTCTTTTTCTCTTTTTAGAGTAGATTCAATGATCTACCCATTTATCCTATTATTTCTTTATCTTTTTTCTCAGAGTAGATTCAGAGATCTACCTCATATCTACATTCTCCTTTTTCTTTTTTAAACAAAAACTCTATTTTTGGGTTAATTGTCACGTTCTGTATCATTTGTCTAGCCGCTGCATAATGAGAAAGTGCAGGGCTTGTTTCAAGTCCTTGTTCAAGTAGTCTGTCAGGCTGGATCATCTCAGCTAGCCAATCTTAAAATTGTCCTAAGTAGTTTGTAGTCCAAATTCAATCTTTCCGTGGTGCTAATGGCTTTACCATAGTCCACATGAATTCATCTTTGTTGGGTCCCATCATTCTTTTGAAGATTTCCAAGTTGCTGTTAGGCATGTTCAATGGTTCTCTGAAGACTTTCTTCCTTTTTTTTTTTTTTTTTTTTCTTTTTGGTGCCTCCTCTGTGGTTTGGAGCAATCACAATCTCATGTCTGTCCGTCTTTCGGAACCATGAGTATTCTTCCCTAGAAGAGAATATCTTCACAACAATTTCTCCCCACCATTTGTCTTGGCAAACTTTTCCAAACTGACCTTTGCGGATGCTTTCTTGTAACACGATGGTCCTGGCAATTCTTTTCTGAACAAGAAGTAGTAAACACTTCGTCCCAGGTAGCAGCATCACCACAGACACCAAAACGATAAGAAACAGCCTGCAACTCGGAGCAGCAGCCACTGCCTCCATGGTTCCACCAACACTGTTTGTGTTTTTGCCCCTGCCGAAGCTTCTCCTAGGCCTTCCTCAACTCGAGATCCTCCTGCCTCTGCCTTCTTCAGTAAATCCTACCAGCATGTGCCACCACAATCTGCCGAGTGTAGCTCGGGCCTGAGCTGGGCCCGCAAGGCCACATTGGGCGCCAGATATGGTAGGAATCTTAAAGAGTCTTATTAATAATACTCAAACCCGAGGCCAGTTATTGGGGTGATTGCTGGAAGATCAGAGAAGCAGAACAAGCCACGGCTATCTCACCTTGCTAGTTCCTCAGATGATCCTGTTTCCTCAGGCTGGAAGCTTATGAGTCCTCATCCCAATGGCTCTCAGCTGAACTGTGCTGCTCCAAAGCCTGAATGCTTAACCAACCAAATGCTTAACTCCTTAGTTCTTGGTCCTCACGCCTTATATACCTTTCTCTTTCTGCCCCCACTCCCTGGGATTAAAGGTTGGGTTTCTGGGATTAAAGGCATGGGTCACCATGCTTAGCTGTTTCTAAAGTGGCCTTGAACTCAGAGATCCGGCTAGCTCTGCCTCCCAAGTGCTGATTAAAGGTGTGCACCACCACCTCCCAACTTCTGTTATGGCTTACTCTTCCCATTTTCTAGCTACCATTTTTGGCTTTGTTCTAGTGGCTATCTGTTCTCTGACTCCAGATATGTTTATTTCGGGGAACACACAATACCCACCACAGATCTCAAAGGTCATCTGAGCTGACAATATCTTATGTAAGAACAGAATTAACTACCCATCTATTGGCATGCATGCTGTCCTTCATCCCTCGTGATAAAAGTACACATTTTTAGGATGCATTTGGATTATTTAAAAAGTCTAAGTGGATATCTAAGACAGTTGTCTCTTTCCCCTCTAGAATCAAATTTGACATTTATCTCAGATTTCTAATCATGATTCAAATTAAAGCCTTTGTTGTTTTGTTTTGTTTTTTTAAACATAGAGGTGACTTATTTCATTTTCTCACAGGATTCTATGTGTAAGAGGCATCTGATAAATGCTGCTTACTAGTTTAATTTTGCCTGTGATTGCTTTATATTATAAAGTGCATTGTAGTAGCTTAGATTTATTTATCCTCAGGTAATTGTCAGATATCATTACTCTATCCAAAGATAGATAATGAAACTGAAGCTTAGACAGGCCAGTACAGTTCTCGACCTGGATATTTATTCAGTGTGTTGTTTTTGTTGCTTTCATGTACTTCAGTGTCCTGCAGTCACAAAGCATGTCTGTATCCAATAGTAACTCACAAGAAGCACAGAGTGGTCCTGTGTTTCCTTTATCTTGGTTTCCACAGGATGTAATCTTCATTGACAGACATATGCTGAGAACTTCTAGGCAGGTAAATCAGGTGCAGGTACTTAAGCCAGTCAGTAGACTTTGGCCACAGCAAATTTTTCATTCAGAGGCAGGATGCTGATTTATTTGTTTGTTTGTTTGTCTGTTGTCTGTTTGTTTATTCTCTCTCTATCTCTCTCTCTCTTTCTCTCTCTTTCTCTCTCTCTTTGTGAATGTATGCATGATATATATGTGTATGCGTCTGAACCCCAGGAAAAGGATTCTCAGTCAATCCGAGTGAAAATAGAGTGAACTAAGATGGAACAAGACCAAACGATAAGAAGAAGAAACATAAAGTAGTACTTCAAACAAACCAACTGTTATTTAGTTAATATGATGGTATAGGCATTGGCTTATCTTTTAATTTTTCTTTTTAATTTTAATTCTGTGGTGTGTGTGTGTGTGTGTGTGAGAGAGAGAGAGAGAGAGAGAGAGAGAGAGAGAGAGAGAGAGAGAGAGAGAGAGAGAGAGAGAGAGAGAGAGAGAGAGAGAGAGTTTGTTTGCTTGTGTGAAAGTGTCTGTGGAAGCAAAAAGAGGGTGATGGATCGCTAGGAGTTGAAAAGTAGGTGACTGTGAGTCATGATGTGAATGTAAGAGCAGTGTATACTCTTCATAACTGAGGTACCTCATTTCAAGCCCTAGCATTTTTTAATCCTTATGAATATCAACTTATTTTTGTAAATAAACCCAGAAGCTAGATTCCATTATAATCTCAAGGCACAGAGAAGTTAAGGACCTTGCTAAGTGTCATACAGATCACTAAAGGAGTAGACACTTGAGCCCTGCTCTGACTCTAATATCTTTGTCCCTGACTACTACAAAGACACCATGCTTTGCCAATCTTCCAGGTACTAATATACCATCTCTTTTGCAAACTTTCCTCCAAATTTAATGATAGAGAATTGTACATATCAGCTCTGATACACTGCAGGAACCTAAACCAACTCCTCATTTGTGAATGAGATTTGGGTGTACCATGGATTTATTTTATACTTCCAGATGTGAGTACATCTTTACAATATTGTAGATACTGAAGATCATATTTATAATCAGATGAAATGAAAACATGGAGTCAACTGCTTGAAAGCTATTGCAAAGTTCAGAATGGACAGTACAGTGTTAAACTAAGCACAGGTCCTTCTAAGCATGGTGGGAAAGTCTTCGGCAACTGCAAAAATGTGTATACCCAAGGCCTAGGCCATTCAACATGTGAGTATCAGAGATTGAACTGAACTCTGATTTGTCAATCCCAAAACTTGTGGTCTGAAGTTTATAGCACAGTTTTCCTAATACTAATGTATCTACAAATATATACTTACTTCTGTGAGGAATTGGTTACTTAAGTTATTAATGTACTTATATTTTATATTTTTTTATATTTTTGACAAATTTAAGTTAAACACCATATCTACACTTGACTTACTCAGTTTCCTATGTTCCAACAGTTATATAACAAATCACAGGTATACCATGTCTTACTTTCTTGCTCACATTATACATGCTTAGGCATCATTAGAATTACTGCAGTAAGTATATTTAGCTAATTATATTACCTCTTTCCACCCTCTAGACAAATCTAAAACAAGACCACTATTGTTCAGGTATTAGACTTTTAATCATTGCTTTCAATGCCATAACTATTTACTTACTTGCCACACATAGTACCTAACTGTTTCATATTTATAAAATTTATTTAACTCTACATTTCTTCTGGGTTTTTAAAAATAAAACACATTCATTTTGTTTCCTATTTTAAAATTTCATATCCTAGTTTCTTCCTTTCTCATGGAAAACACACGCTCAAAGTACAGCTGTTTCCACTGAAGTTGTGAATTTCCTGAGTGATGAACTCTGTCAGATGGGTTTTCACATTTAAAAACCATTATTTCTCATGAAAATATTTGATGATATATGTTTGATGAAATAGTGAAATAGGGAAAGTTTATATGCCAGAAGTCATATTATGTGGTTTTATGTAACATCTGGGGCCTACTGTTCGATGTTTGATGACTTTAAAGAAAAAAAAAATAGACTCCCAACAACAAATGCTGACTAATGCTTCATATCTTAACTATGCAAACAGCCAACAGGTAGTTTATCATGAATCATAACCTAGAAGCAGAAGCTCAATGCAAACATTGCTCTCAGAATGTCTATTTACTTGTTGACTAAGTTATACTATTTAACTTTCATTTATGTCTGAAACATAAGACACTGAAGGAAAACATTCCAACAGGGCTCACATGGCAAATTTTTCAACTGAATAAATTAACACACCAATATGCTTTAATGATTTTCTAAATGACAATTTTTTAAATGGGCAATGAAAATAACTCTACTATCAGAGAAGAAGTGTTTCTACATTGGTGAGAGCAAATTCACCTCTAAACGAGTTACCCATCACCCACAGTGGTGTTACCTGTTCAGATCTGCTCTGGTGTTGGTATTGATACTCAGAAAAACCATTACAGGTTGAAGTCATTTCATCCTTTTCAAATTGTTTCTTCATCTTGGCTAAACCACCAGGCACTGTGCACACTTCAGATTCTTCCATGACCTATGGTGATTTAAGAGGACAATTCACTGTTTTATCTATGTAGTCAGTATGCTCAGGCGATTTTTGCATTATAATTGACAATTATTGGTGGATGGGACACACAAAAAAAGATATTAACATAAAATGATAAATGAATACATAAATAAAATGATTGGGGTAGCCTTCCACTGAAACTAACCTGTCCAGTTGTTTTGCTATTTACGAGAGTTTTTATAAAATGCATCTTCAAAACACTGAGTACTATTACTCTGTTTCAGATAAATTGTGATGCCTATATTAGCTTGAATACTATGTTCCTGTAATAATATACTAGATGACTTGTGGGTATGAGAATAATGGAATGAATTATAACTCAAAGTAAAGCTGTCATTCAAGTCTCAAACATCTGTACAGGCATCAGGCACATTATCAAGAATAATTATTCAAATCTTTTTTAGTAACATCAAGTATTATTCCTATTATTTTGGATGAACAGAATAAAGTTCCTTATGCAAAATGACTTAAAACTGTCAGTAAAACCAGCAGCTTCTGGAGGTACAGTGTTAGGTGAGTTTTATACACATTATATTTCTATCAGTTGGCTCTAGGTATCCTGTGAGCTATGGACATCAATTATCTACATTTTAATCTAAAGATCCCGAGATTTAGAGATGCGAAACAGTTTATGTCCTTAAACGCAGAACATTAAGTGAAGGCATTAAATCCGAATCACAACTGTCTGTCTCAATCACAGCCTCAGTGAATAGACAGGGAAACAGCCACTCTTCACTAGAACTGGCACATCTCAGTTTGGCTTGGAGCACTGGCATGTCAGAACCAAGTAGCATGAATAGGAGGTTTGACCAGAAGGGTGTATTTTTCAATGAGAAAACTGACCCCTGTACATACAGCTTGCTGGGCACCAAGGAGCCCTGTCAGCTTATAGGACTCACACGGAAGTGCTAAAGAGCCCAGGGCTTTTGTTTTGATGATTAAACAACTTCCACAGCCAAGCAGACACTCAAGCCAGGATGGGATGCCAAGTGACAAGCAACCGGACCCCATGTCAGCCCTTTGCCTGAGAAGCTTCTAGTCCTACAGGTGACTGGGTGGAGATTTGGTGACATTTCAAGCTACAGCAGGACTTCTGATGTCTGGTCCAGTGCTAACATAAATAGCCCCAGGAGCCCAGGGCCATATAAGCCACAGGAGTCACAGGAGTCCTGACGGATAGGTTCATATCCTACTCATTCTGGAAACCCAGGGTCCTGGAATCTTTACCCCAAATATGGGGCTTCTTGAAAGGCTGTGAGAAGTACATCTATGTCAGGACATGATACAGGAGTGCTAGAGTCTGAACTCATGCAGAGTTATATGAATTCCTGTCAAACACTGGAGTGTTTGTATTACCATAACAACTTTAACAACTTTTCTCTGGCTTCATGCTTTCTCAGTCATTTCAGAATTGCTCAGTGGTAAGATAAATGGTTGTATATGTCTATGTATTCCATATATACTCTCCAATTATTAAAAACCTTAAATGTAATTCCTAATTAATTACAGACATTTGATATATGTGAAGGTCATGAGAAAGTTGGAGATCCATTTTGAAATTAAAGAGAGTAAAGAAACAGAAATGCGAATTAAGGCTGCAATATTTCTTCTAACCCCATCTACCAATATTTTGAATAAGTGGCCTCTTTGAATAGATAATATTGCAAATAAAATCTATGTTTTAAGCAGGGCAGTGGTGGCTCACGCCTTTAATCCTAGTACTGGGGAGGCAGAGACAGACGGATCTCTGTGAGTTCGAGGCCAGCTTGGGCTACCAAGTGAGCTCCAGGAAAAGGCACAAAGCTACAAAGAGAAAGCCTGTCTCAAAAAACCAATATATCTATATGTTTTAGATTTTAGGACTTAATTAATTATTGTCAAGAACCTTACTATTTAAAAAACTATAAGCAATGCAAAATCATATGCAAATTAATTTTTTGTTTTGTTTTGTTTTGTTTTTTGAGACAGGGTTTCTCTGTGTAGCTTTGTGCCTTTCCTGGAACTCACTTTGGAGACTAGGCTGGCCTCAAACTCACAGAGATCAGCCTGCCTCTGCCTTCCGAGTGCTGTGATTACAAGCGTGCGCCACCACTGCCCGGTACAAATTAATTTCTTAAGCCTCAGTAATTATGTCAAAATTTGGATACCCTTCAAAGAAGAATCAGTTCTCAGTTTGCCTGTACCAATTCCTTCTCACCTACCATGTGGATTAAAACACAGCTATAGCCATCCCTTTCCTCTGACATCTACTTTGGAAGCAGACACATTACACATACTCAAGTGCATAGAGCTGCTGATTTTTTATAACCTTGTGAAATTAGTATCCCTGCTATGGTTGGTGACATTATGACACACCATAGCTGTTGGCCAAATTGGGTCAGATACACATCCCCCAATAATAATGATGCTAAGATTGCCTTGAACTACTATTGTAGAGGAAGGGCTGCTCAAGTGAGATGGCATGATTGCAGTGTGCAGTCATATCTGGAGTGACATCTGCTCACAGGATCACTCCAGTGGTCTCCCTTTGTTCAGTACCATGTTCTGAATGCTCCAACTCACGTGGACTACTTTTAATGATCTCATACCTAACGTTTGGGTTTGGAAATAAGATCTGGAATCTAATGGATATGTCAATAATAATTAGTTAATTTAAATGCTCAACATGTAAACTTAGGCAAATATATTACCGGCCAACAATTTAAGATGGAAGTTCTAATCAATGACGAAGAATAGTTTGGGGTTATTAGGACTAAAAAGAAACATCAGTGCTGTGGATATAGCTTTGTATGCTGTGAATTTGTTGCTCTGATTGGTTGATAAATAAAATGCTGATTGGCCAGTAGCCAGGCAGGAAGTATAGGCAGGATAAGCAAATAAGGAGAATTGTGGGAAGGTTGGAAGGCCGAGGCAGGAGATGCCAGCTCACTGCCCAGGGATCAGCATGTAACGGCACACAGGTAAAGCCAAGGAACATGCAGCAACATATAGATTAACAGAAATGGGCTGAGATTAAATGTAAGAGCTAGTCAGTGGTAGGCCTGAGCAAATGGCCGAGCAGTTGTAATTAATATAAGCTTCTGAGTGATTATTTTATAAGCAGCTGTGGGGTCCATGGGGCTGGGCAGGACCAGAGAAAACTTCAGTTTATTGCATTATTTGAGAAGTTGGACAAACAGTGATTTTTTAAATCTTAGTTCTGATAAAAACCTGACCTAAAGTTCCTGAAGCTTCCATTTTATGAACTGGACAGGGAAATATGTCTTTTTACAAATTTATTGTGTGTGCTAAAATAGATAAAGAGAATGAAGCTACCCTGTAGAATCTGGCATGTAATTTGTTGCTCAGTACACATTACTTCATTCTCTCTTCTTGGGCCGTCTGCAGACTGCTGCTGTTCCATGGGCATGATGTGAATCTAGAGCTGCACTGCCAGCTGGCAGTCAACACAACAGGAAATTGTGGATGACTGTTAGCTGTTCAAGCATATTGGTCTCGGTTTGGGTTGAATCTGTGACTTCTAGATTTTCCATTGCAATGTTTGTGTCAGCTGTGTAGAGAGTCAGTCACAAGTAGCTTTTTAAGTGATGAAGCAGTTGATGCCACTGACAAATCAGACATTCATTTTACTTTGTTTTTTTTTTTTCTCTATTTATTGGATTTTTTGTGTGCTTATAAATGTTCTTCTTCACTGCAATATTTTCTCCATCATAATATTTGAGACACATTGGAGTTTCAAAACACTCTCTTGTATGAAAATGGAACATTAAGTATAGTTAAAACAACATTGGCATTTGGATCTAGGAATTTAACTTAGTAATTGTCCAATCCTTTATAAGTAATTTTCACTAAATTTTTGGCTTGTAACATGGGCAGAAATGAGAACAATTACAATTATTATACTCTTTTATGTAGAAAATTTCTGTCTTAGTTTCTGTTATTTACTGAACAGAATCATTTAATTTATCTGTGTCCATTTTAGTTAAGTATTCAATAGCCTCCATATACAATACGGCATAGTCCATGGATAGTTAATCAGACCCAATAGCAGCTCATTCTTCACAACTCATGCATTGGGGCAGAACTCCTTACAGCGTACAGTGAGATCTGACTTACATTTTGCAGGCAGAGCTGGGCACGTCCACCTCATTTCTGATGAACATTGGGTGTATGAACCATAAGAAGTGATTATGGTTTGAAAACATTAACAAAACATCAAAAGTGTTTGAAATACACCTCCTTTCACTAAATCCTTGATGGAAATGTTTTTCAAGAAGAAAACTTAGGTTTCCATTACAAAAAGAGTTTTACTTGTTGTTTCTTAAGGTAGAAGGATTATTTTTCTTTATAACATTTTGTATTTTGCCAATTTGAAGATACAAACAAACAAACATTGTGGTGAAAACCCACAATGAGCAGTAGTAAACACAGCACCGAGTATGAGTACACTAGAGTGATGTTGGTATTCCTAACAGGTAGGTAATGGGGAGCGGAATAAAATAAATGTAGCAGAGGTCAATATATCACGAAATGTTAAGGCTGGAGAAATATCATTCAGTGACTAAACAGAGTTAACATATTTTATAGGACTACTTTCAATCATTAGAATTCTTTGGTATTGCAAATCATTGGCTGTGTGCCTATTTTTAGCACTTGCTTTTTTAGCACCTTAGTTTTATAAATCATACCATGATACTAATCTGTTTTATGACATATTATCCAATTATGGGGAAAGATCTTAGTCTTTCTAAGTAAAACATTGTTTACTAAATAGCAAGTATTTAATGAGGCACTTCCTCATCTTAGAAACTATCAGATAGCTTAGAATTTCTTTTTCTAGGATTCTATACATTTTGATGCTGACCGTTCCCCTAGTAATTCAGTAGTGTCATGACATTCTTAAATGCTCCAGCAGGGGGTGCTCACTATGAAGACTAGCAGAAAGGGATGTTGAGCTGATAATGTTTGTTTTGGAAGTGATCTAGTTACTCATGTCACTAGTGTAGACTCATTCCAAATCTATGCAGTACCTAAAATTTATTTTAATGACTATGTAGAAACTTAAATGTCATCTGCAATTGTGGGTCTGTTAATGAGTTTGGCACAGTCAGCCTTGTCTCTAAATAATTTGTAAATGTTGAGTAGCTATTTTTAACTACCTTTGGGAACCTCTCTCTCTTTCTGTCTCACTCATAGTCTCTTTCTCTCTCTCACACACACTTCATGGCTAATTTGGGGGTTATAATTATAAAAGAATGTTCTCATATTTCATTAAGCTGAAGGGCACAAAATGCAGAATCCAACAAGTTCTTTTGAACATCACTTTATTATGGGTTGGCTCTAAAATTGGTGGTCTTTCTGAATCTCATAGTTTCCCATAATCATAATTGGTTTAGTAAAGTGCCTGCTTTGATAATCTCTCTCATTTCTATGTTGATTAAGCCTCTCCTAATGGAGTCAGTGCATACAGAGAAAAGCAAAAGAATTACACTGCAAGAGAATTTAAATGAATGATACACAAGGCAAAGAAGGGCACACATAAGCCCATATTATTAAAATTTGAAATTAATTCTCAACCTTCCTGAGGAGAATAGTTATAGGTTAAGTGGTAATGATGACAATAATAACACATTTATGTAGTGCCTTGTGGCTTCCACATAAATTACTTCCTTGGTTCTTCCCCAAGACCCTATGTGGTAGATAATTATTCCCATTCCTCAGTGCAGGAAACTGAAGCTCAGGGTGGGGTCAAGAGAATAAATAGTTCAGGTTCATTCAACCATCAAACAGCATATCCATGCTACAAGTCAGAAGGTCTGAATTTGATTCACATTTTTATTTATCTATTTATTTTTAATTATTTTACTCTTCTGTAAGAAATAACCTAATGCTTAGTATTATTCTTGTTTTTCAAAAGTAAGGAAGAAGTATATACACACAGCATGCATATCACCTCATGCAAAGTTTTGCAGAGTTGCTTACATTAGCCGAGAAGCTGCGGGCGTCACCCCTGGAAACAGCTTCCTGGTATCTTGCCATCCGCTCCTTCAGGGAGAGTGCCTCAAGGAGTTCAGACTGGCCCTCGCCCTCACTCCCAGAAGTACTGGCTTCTCCTGGCTTTGTAAGGTTGGAGGTCACTGAAAACAAGTGAAGGATTTTCAGATAGGTGTCAATTTGAGAAGAAAACAGCATCAAGTTATGACCAGTGAGGGATTCTAATGTACTTGGTCTCCTAACCCAGACTGTAAAGTACTACAACATTTTCAAGGCTTCTCTATCAATTTCTTTTCTCCAAGCTTCCAGGCAAAGCTAGAAAATGTCCATACTGGAGGATATACTAATAGAAATATTGCCCATCCCTTCCTTCTGCAGCTAGTATGATGAGAAATGATGATTTATTAATAGAGACATAATCTAAATTATTAACATTCTTCAAGCACTATATGCTGCATTTATGCTAAATATTGCATAACCATCCCATTGGCTTCTCTAACAACCTTGTTGGTAGATGCTATTTCCTAAGATTTACATGGGCAAAAAAGAAGTACACAGTAGTTAAAACAACAACACAAAAGCTCCTCAGGATCACACAGCTCCTAAGGGGCAAGTTTAGTATAGCTGGAATAAATATTGAGCAAGTAAAACATTGTTCTTTGCATTTTTTCATATGCCTCAACACGGATGGAGGTACATGTAGCTAAAACTGAAGATTACAGACTGTAGATCCTTTCCTTTTATTTACAAAGCAGATGTTACATAAGAAAGACCAATAACATCATTAGAAACAACTCTGTCTGTCATCATGTCAGAGAGTTGGGTACTTTTCCTACTAAACCATCTACTAGGCACAGAAGAGTTCAGCAGAGCAATAGACTGATTGCAAGTTTACAGAATGATGGTAGCTAGAAGCAGAAGGATCTTAACAACTCTAAGCTAGTCTAAACACATACATAAGAGAACATATGACTCAGTATTAACTTTCAGTGAAAAGAGCATGAGGATGCCTGTGGTTATATGACTGTCCACTGGTAGATAGCTCACATGTGCCAGAACTGGTCTCAAAGCTAAGTTTTCTTATTTAATCTAGTGCCTTTATGCTAGTTTACTATTCACTCTAGTGTGTGTGTGTGTGTGTGTGTGTGTGTGTGTGTGTGTGAATGTGCAAGTGTGTATTTACCCCTTAATCATGCACCCCATACTTCTCACTCTAAGGACTTGCAGCTTCTGGTGTATTTTATTATGTAGGTGGTTTAATATAACTACACTGAACCAAGGCCTTAAACACCACAAGCAATAATATGTCAAGCCACTTCCTTCTTTCCCTCTTTCTCCTCAACTTTTAGCCTCCATATTAAAACACCTTATTGTGTGCTTCACTTAGGTACATAGTGGTTGATAAACACAACTTCTGTGGCTCAACAATAATTACAACAACTTGCATCTTAACCCCTTGTCTAGGTATTTGTGACTTGTTCAAGTATATATTTTGTACATTTTAATAAAAGTATTTTATTTAACATGTTTTAAAAATACAAACTCTAGATTATCAAGAAGTTGGGTTCTATAAGTACTGTGATTGACTCTACTACACTGATACAGTCACAAAGATCAGCTATCTTGAAATTTAACTGCCATCTAAATTCTTATGTAAGACTGCAATATTTCTGATAAAAAAGATTGCCACAATCACCATAAGTTTTCACATGCCAAAGACGAGATATCCTAATTTTTCCATGTGTATAACCCATCTTCACAGAAATGTTCTGGTATGGTCAGTTGAACTGGTCTCACTTCATCGTGAATAAGAACCATATAGATTTTTATGGAATATGGCTCACTAAGTATTTTTTATAATGTAAGTATGGTTTTGTATACTAGTTACAAATATCATCCCTTTGTGATTAAACTTAGCCTAGCCTGACCTAGCTTGTTTATTTTTACTAAAATTTACAGATATTGTTTATGTAGGAAGTATTCAATTCTTATCATATTTCACCTTCTGGGAAAATGTTCAATGTTATTATTAAGATAATCACTGGTCTTAGTGATAAGAGTTTTAGATCTCATTGCCTCACAGCCTTAGGGGCTGGGAAGAAACCACTGCATTTTTTGATGGGTTCTCCAACCTTTTTTTCTATCATTTATAAGTAACTGCATACTCTCTTAGGGACATAGAGTAAAAAAAAATCATAATTAACCAACTGGAAACTACAGTACTTCCAAATCTTTTAAGTCAACACTTGCTAATTTCTTTACGGGGGAAATAAAACAATGCTCCCTTCCTTGTTCTCTAAGCCAGGTACCAGGTCCTCTTCACATGGTGCTGATCACATCTGACACAGTGCTTCATTCTTGACTTCAGCTCTTTCCTTAGGGATGTGTGGGGAAGAAGATGTATGGGTGGATCACTGCATCTCACCATTTCCTGCTCTAAAACACGTGAGTGTAACTGAGCTTAGAGAACAGCACAAACAAGTTTAGAATATTTTTCAAAGTATAAGGTAATAAAAGAAGAAATAAATATGTTTATTGTCAAATAGTACCCATGGAAAAGCAGAAAATAATGAAAATGATTGCTGTGAATAAGACAGGAGAATAAACTAAAAGTGTCCCATGAAGAAGAGAAAAGTCTGAATATTTAGTATTGCCATTATGAAACCTCATAAGTATTAACATCATCGAAAGACTTTATTAGAAGTTTTCTGTCTATGTCCCTCTACAGGTAATTCATTGTGTGGATAAGTAAAGTTATATCCACAGAAGGAGGATGGATCCCCTGTTGTTTCCTGAGCTAATGGCATCACTATGCTTAGAATCCACCACACTCTAAGAACACAATTTCCTTTATTGCTTATACAAAGGCAATTTCCAATTCATTAAAACATTAATTCTTTATGTAACATAATAAACCACATAAAAAGAAATAACATAAAAAGAAGTACTTTGAAAGAAAATTAAATATTAAAAAATAAAATCTGTCATAAAGACAAGTTTCAGACACCAAAGACAAGAATGCCTTTCATTAAGTGTTCTATTCGTCTTAGGAAAAATATGTACATGATCATTTTTATAATATAATTCCTTCTATAAAATATAAAACTCAAGTTATTATGTCCATTCTTATTTTATCACCTCACAAATCATCATGTAACTAGAGGTTACATATGTGCTTTTTTTCTATAACTTTTAGAAACAAACTCAATTGACAAGGTTTTCCCACACCACAGAAATTCATTATATTTGCTCAGTTTTCCTTTCTATAGAGTGCTCATGTTTAAAGCAGTTTTTAAAGTACACTGGTACAATTTTTATGCTCTGAGAATTCTTGTCCAATTATTCACATCTGTACAATCAATCAAAGAAGATTGTGGATTTACCAGTCTGTGTTTCTCAGAACTGAGACAATAATGAATCTCAGGGGCCAGACACTAACTATAACAAGGGACATTATTTCAACCTGGGTTCTTCTCCTGCTTCCACAAGTCTGCTGTCAAAGGAAGAGTTCTTAACAATATGCAGCAATTCCCATCAATAAACATCCCCAAAGGGTCATTTGCACATTTAGTATGAACTATCCTAGTGTGAACTACCCATTTTGAAAGTTTCCAATTTGGACTTAAACAGTTTATACAAGTTACATACTAGCAAAAAAACCAAAGGTGATGGTCATGCCTCATCAAACAATTATCCTAAAATATTAAATGCTGTAAATTCAGTCTTAGTGTCTTTATACAGCAGCAATGTAAAATAAAGGCCAGCATCCTGATACATAAATCCAGGGTCAGTGTGTTACTACAAAATGCTGCCAGGATCATAAAAATGTCTGCAAATAAAATGTCTGGTGTGGCAGGGTTCACAGGGACAAATGCTTTGTCACTATCCCATTTATTAAGCCAGATTTCTTGTCAGCAAGTTTTTTAAATGCAAATACTTCTCATTGCTTTTGAAATATGGGAGGCATATTTCCAGACTATAGCTCTGGAAAAAGTCTTAGTCAAAGTATGACTGCATAATAAAAGAATAGATTCTATGGGTTAAAATACAAACATTAGACATTTGATACTTTAAACTGACTTATTTACATATAATTTAAATTTATGTGAATCATGTCATTTTTTGCCTTTTGTCTACTAAACACAGACTATGCAAAACTTTATAATATATTGAAATATCACAATGAAACCCATTATTGCATACAATCGATATCAGGCATGCCAAATTCTCAGCAAAGATCAAGGTGAAATCAAGAGACAAGAGAACTTCAAGATTTGAGAAAAACACCAGAAATACTAAAGTGATACTGGAGGTCATAGATGGAAAATGAGCAACATGCTAGCAACAGCATGAAGAAGAAGATAGACATAGAGAACAGAGAAAAATTTAAGCCACACACATCACAGAGTAAGATATTGTAGAGAAAATATATTGTTGAATATGAAATTTTGATGTAAATGGAAATAATTACCATAACTCACAAATTACCTTAATCAAATACCATACCAATTTATTGGTAAAGATTTATGAACATTTCAAGTTTAAAATGCAATCAGAAATTTATAATTATACAGACAAATGAAGAGTTTCTTTGATGAAATAACAATATTCAGACACTCCTAGCTATTCCTTTTATATACGGAACAATGTGAGGAACTACATAATCAAATATTGACTAAAGAAAGGTAGCTGTGTGAATCTAAACTGATAAGATGAGAAAAAGAATAAAAGTATCCATTTTAGCCCATGTAACAACAGTAACCAGTCAAAAACAAGGAAAGGTTCTTTGATAGTTCTTCCACATGACGATATATATATAAGACCAAATGTGTTAGGTATTGAATTAATAACAGATCAAACTTCATATTTAAGGAGAGAGATTAAGAATAAACTCAGAAGAAATGGACAATGAACCTAAAGCAATTCAGAAAGAAAATTTTGGACAAAATATATTTAAATACGAATAAAGAAAAGCTTTCTAAGATATATTCGTGGCAGGCAAAATCCTCATGGAAACAGATTATACTAAGATAGAGGACCATTCTATTGATGAAAAGCACTACCCATCTAATACCTGTGGATCTCCAGTGCTCATTATCATTGTACAGAAACACAAGATAACATCACCAAAAGAGATCTACATGAACAACCTGGACGACAGTGGGAGTAATGAAGGGCAAGGTTCAAGAGAAAGAGAGCTTAGGGGAACAGGAGATCCCAGCTGGATCAAGAACAGAAAGGGAGAACTAGGAATAACAGACCATGATAAATGATGACCACATTAGAACAGGAAGAAGCAAAGTGCTAGAGAGATCCCCAGAAATCCACAATGATACATCCACTGTAGACTACTGGCAATGGTGGAGAGAAAGCCTGATCTGACCTAGTCTGGTGATCAGATGGCCAAACACCCTAACTGTCATGCTGGAACTCTCATCCAATAACTGATGGAAGTGGATGCAGAGATCATCTGCCAGGCTCCAGGTGTCCAATTGTTGAGAAAGAGGAGGGACTGTAAGAGTGTGAATTGTTGAGACCAAGATTGGAAAATCACAGGGACAAATAGCCAAACTAATGGAAACACATGAATTATGAACCAAAAGCTGTGGAGCCCCCAACTGGATCAGGCCTTCTGGATAAGTGAGACAATTGAATAGCTTGAACTGTTTGGGAGGCATCCAGGCAGGGGGACCAGGACCTGTCCTTAGTGCATGAGCTGACTGTTTGGAACCTTGGGCTTACACAAGGACACTTTGCTCAGCCTGGAAGGAGGGGACTGGAGCTGCCTGTACTGAATCCACCAGGTTTAAATGAATCTCCAGGGGAGTCTTGTCCCTGGAGGAGATGGGAATGGAAGGGAGGGGCTGGGGGAAAGGTGGGGGTGGGGACAGGAGGGGGAGGACCGGGGAATCCGTGGCTGATGTGTAAAATTAAAACACAAATATAATAAATAAAAAAGGAGAAAAAAAAGAAACGTAGGAAAGGATGCCCATAATTACCTCCTTTGATTTTGCCAGAGTAAATTAAAAATAAATGGGTTTAACAATGTAATTAATAAGACTTACTTTAGTACATCTACAGAGAACATAGTGTGTCTTCATTATCCCCAGATCTCTCACCTTCTTGGAGGTAAACAAATATTTATAGTATTTGGTAGTGTGCTTACACAAGGTGAGGTGGGCGCTTGCCGGCAGCACATATGTGGTGGGGGGGGCGGTTGTCGTTGGGACACCATGTGAAACACCTGCTGTTCTGTGTGTGTGTGTGTGTGTGTGTGTGTGTGTGTGAGAGAGAGAGAGAGAGAGAGAGAGAGAGAGAGAGAGAGAGAGAGAGAGAGAGGGAGAGAGAGAGAGATGCAGAAAGGATGAAATAACAACACCAAGAAATGTGTTGTATGTGAAAAACTGGGTTGTGACTTTGCAGACACCACATGTGGTAAATGAAGAACAGGTTGGGATGAAGTGTTAAACATTTTTTCAAGTGATGAAAACCTTTAGAAGACCATGGGTTGTTTATAAAATGATTTCAATAGAATGTTCTGATGTAGAAGTACCTCAAAACTATTCATACAAAGTTTGTAGTAGGAAGAAAACTTTAACTGGTTGTGAGGGACATAAAAAATGCAAGGTCAAATATTTTAGACTAAATTTGCAGAAGGAAAGAAAACTAGAGTGGAGAATGAACACTGGGTTTAAGTGTTCAACTTCAATACAGAACACTGATAAACCAGCAAAATGCCAACATCACTGAAATATGGGAGAAGAACTGGAAATGATTTATAAGTGATAAATGAGAGCAGGTCTGTGTAAAGTCAGACAATTTTATTTAATACTCTAGATCATGCTTAGAGGGAAGGACTGTTGATAACTTTTTCTTTCAGGTAAGTAAGCAGAGATACAGCTTTTTATAAAGCTTTCTCCTTGTCACATGGCTGGTGAGCTTTAGAGCTGGAGGAATAGCTGGGCCCTCTGTGTCTAGTTCCCTGGCTTAGTCGCAATTCTCAGGCATCTGTCTGGAAGGACACATATCCAGAAACCAGCCAACTATTAGCTTCCCTAGTTAGCATTTGAAGGGAAATTCAAAAAGATGTCTTTGATGGCTAATAGTCATTGTCAATTTGAACACATCTGGAATCAACTAAAACCCAATTAGTTGGGCTAATATTGAGGGATTTTTCTTGGCTGGATCATGTGAGGTAGGAAGACCCACCTTAAAGTGTTACACCTTCTGGTGGCAGCATAAATAAACAGACACAGAAGAAGGGCAATTTTGCTTTTTGTCTGCTTGCCTCAGTCTTCTTGCCATGCTCATCTGTTCTGTTGATGAGGCATTCCTTTTCTGGTATTAGAGCCTGCTTCTTTGGGATTCTGATATATACTGAAGACCAGCTGAGACATCCAGCTTCTTGGACTGAATAATTATCCAATTCTTGGCCTTTCACCCATGAGACAGACACTATTGGACTAGCCAAAACCACAGCCTCTAAGTCAATCTAATAAATCCCCTTTGAATACATAAAACTTCACCCTATCAGTTCTGCTCCTCTAGAGAACACTGACTAATACAATGTCCTTCTGTTGTGAACTGATTCACATCACAGATACAATAAAACATCTAATAGACTCCCAGATGGCTATCACAGTTATAATTATGACTCAAAAGAAACTCTAAGGTTCAAAAGCAAGTAAAGCTGTTTAGAAGGAAAAAGTGATATCAACTATTTCTCTATGAAGTTTCTCTGATATCAGTATTAAAATCCTCAATTTTCCAGGAAAGACACAAAGCAACACAGAGAAACCCTGTCTCAAAAAACCAAACTAAACAAAAAATATCCTCAATTTTGCTCCAAGAAGCAGGCAAGAGTGTGATGGTGGGTCCAATGGATGTCTGTGAGGCCAAGGAAGTCTTAGAAACCACAATCAAGAAGGCAACTAGCATTTCAGTGATATGGCAGTCATCTTGCTATTTTATTCTGGATGTATTATAAATAAGTCAACTGTTTAGTACTTGGGAAATTGATTTAGGATAAATGGAGAAAGTGCTGAGCTAAATTCTGTCAAATCTAAATAGATGACCTATAACCAAGTTTGGAATTGCGTGCAGAATGTGATACCATTAGATACCACATAGCATTCCATTAACAGGAATATATTTTTCTATAATTTTAATATTTGCATATCTCTCAGCTAATAAAAAATCCATCTCTGTAAGCATTCAGAGTACTCCTGTCATGTCAAATATGTAGTCAATTTGAAATTTTATATTCTTATCCTTATTTGAATATTATAAAACTAGGAAATAGATAATAAAATGAAAGAGCAATTGTCCAATCCAGACTTGCATAAATCACAATTCTTATCCACAATGAGGGAAGGCAGAAGAATAAAATGAGCACCAATGGATGCCACAGTAGAACAAAAACTATCTTGTAGCATCCTTCTAAGATGGAGACAGACTGTCTCTTCAACTCATCACCCTGCTATCTTACCTCACCCCAAGACATTATGCTGTTGTATGTATAATTGTAACTTCCACTAATTCCACCTCTGCCTCCAACTGTACTGAACTTTACTCATTCACAACGGTGTGTCTCTTCACTGCAATTCAGAGGACTGGCTCTTGTCTCCTTATCATGTCTTGTCCAACTAGTTTTGTTTACTAGATACCAGAAGGCAACCTGTAAACAAAGTTTCCCAGGAGAGGAAGAAGAGAAGATTCAGCCTAAGTTGGACAAAATATGAGTTTACCTAAAGATTCTTATATCCCAGACCCTAGAACATATGATACATTAACTTACACACACACAAAAATAATTTTTGCAGATGCTGTAGAACTAAGGATCTTGAAATGGGAAGATTTCCCTGGATTTTCTATATGGGTGAATTGCAATCCCAAAGAACTTCAGATGTGAAACAGAGATGCAAGGGAGTAGCAGAGTAGGGACAGAGGGAAGAAAGAGAAAGGAGGAAGGAAGGTAGGGAAGAAAAGAGGGAGGGAGGGAAGAAGGGAGGGAGGGAGAGAGAGAGAGAGAGAGAGAGAGAGAGAGAGAGAGAAGGAGAGAGAGAGAGAGAGAGAGAGAGAGAGAGAAGGAGAGAGAGAGAGAGAGAGAGAATTTTTGCATGGCTTTGAAGGCAAAAGAAGGAAAGAAACATAGGCAGAATCTGGCTTCTGAAAGGTAGGAAAAACAAAAGCTCCTTGTAGGAGCTTGGCCTAGAAGGCGCCTTGATTTCTACACAATGAATCTCCTTTGAGACACTAAACTCCTACAACTGCAGTATAACAGCTTTTCCTGATGTTTGTGGTCATCTGCGACTAAAGCAATAGGAAATTATACTGACTTGTTCATGTCAACTTGACACAGCCTAGATTTATTTAGGAAGAGGGAACTTCTTTTGAGAAAATACCCCATTGAGATTGGCCTGTGGGCAATCCTATTGTGCATTTTCTTAATTAGTAATTGATATGAGAGGACTCAGTCTACTATGGATAGTGTCACCTCTGGAAATGTGGTCCTGGGGTATATAAGAAAGCAGGCTGAAAAAGCCTTGGGAAGCAACCTAATAAGCAGTGTTCCTCCATGGCCTCTGCCTCAGCTCCTGCCTCCAGATTCCTGCCCCGATTTCCCTGGATGGTGAACTACAAGCTGTGAGATAAAAAAAAACTCTTTCTTTCCTAAGTTGCTTTTGGTCAAGGTGATTATCACAGTAATTTAAACCTTAACTATGACAAAAACCAACACAATCATTTATTATACACATACAGCTAGCTGTCCAAGTAAGAACACACACACACACACACACACACACACACACACACACACACACACACACACACACACACACACACACACACACACACACACACTCACACACACACCACAGACAGACAGACAGACAGCTCATTTGGGTGAATGTCCATTTAATTCATAATCTAACAGTAACTTGCTCTATAGATTTTCTATATGCCTTTTCAAGATCCTAACACACTATGGGAATGACTTCTGGTAGAAGAGCAATTACGAATGAACAGAATTTAAAAGGAAATTTGATCACCATTAGAATGAAAATATTGCCAGTTTGGGCATATTTGAGAATTTAATCACATTGCTATTAAAATTTTTTAATTAATTGCTTAGCTTAGAGAATTGGCCTGTTTAAAAAATCAATAACTGAATGAAGTGATTTAAGTTTCAATGAAATGGTCAACTAAGTTGAATCATTAAATGCTTGTAGATGGTTTATATTTCTCAGTGTAAGCTTCCTGTTGGCCATTTTTCTTTTTTATAACAATCAAACGTTTCAGTTAAGGAGTGCCTATTATGTGCTCATCGTTTTCCTTGCATTATACATTGCTTTCCGTAGATGGTAGAGATTATATTTGTGTTTTACTGATGAGGAAATGAACACAAGATAAAATCAAGATCTTGGGAAACATTGCCATGGTAAAGTGCCTGTTGTGTAAGCATGACGACCCAAATTTAGATCACTCAAACACACATAAAATATTTTAAGAGTCAAAGGTTTTGGAGGACTGCTTGGAACAGTGATTTCCAGAATTGACAAGGCCATTGCACACATGAACTTGTTGTGATCCGTGGTTGCATGCACAAGACCTGTATAGGATTCAATTAGCCAAAATCCTAGAAGAATGGAGGTACTCACAAAACCCTACCCACAGCTGAGGCGGTGTAGGTAATTAATGGCTGCTGAGAGGGAAGCTAGGATGTGGCCCTTGTAGGTTGCCCATGTTCCAGTGGATGGTCCTATATGTACCCATGCATATACTATCAGTGCTAGTAGACTCTATAGGTTTGCCAAATGGAACACACTGTTGAGTGGGAGAAATGATAAAGCTATTCTAGTCTGAGTTTTAGGGAAGGGAGTTGGGGGTAGATTTGATCAAAACTGTATATGTGTGAAAGTCTCAAGAATAAGTTAAAATATTTTTTAAAACCTGGGCATGCACATCTGAAATCCTCACATAAAGGGATAGACAGGTGGATCCCTACAGCTGACTGGCCAACTGACTAAGCAAATCAGTGAGCTCTGGGTTCCGGGGAAGACAATTCTCAAAATAAAATAGCAATAAGCCACCTGATGTTGACCTCGGGAACTCAAATGCATGTAGACCAGCATACACACGTGCACACACACAAACATGCACTCATACATACACTGTACACACACATACACATGTACATACAACAATGCAACCAAATTCGCAATGGCTGAATCTACTTGAGTTTAGGCTTACGCACTTGTTTTGTTCAGCACATTCTCTTATGTAAAGATATTTTTACTAAACTACGATGTTTACATTTCCAAGTAAATTTTTAATTAAGGATATGAATCCTTCCTCCTCCCCAAATACCTACATTTTTATCCTTTCTAGGTATTGATTCCAGTCTAATCTAAGGCAGAAGAAAGGAAAAACAGTACATTGAGTTTCTGCAGCTCTAAGTGGATCCTTTTTCATTCTTATAAGCTTGCGTTCAGAAGTGAACATCACAGTAGATTGCTCAGTTGCATTGCTTTGGTAGTTACAGAGATAACACTAATGGAAGATTAGGTATAGAATTAAGAGAACACAGAAAGGAGTGGACTTCACTGCAAGATGGAGAAAATGCAAAACAGGGGTCATGGCTGTCATCTTCTAGTGATTTATTCTACTCCCCAGATGAAGGGTGGAATAATGTTTCTCTTTTCCCTTGGTTTAAATATAACCTCTCCTACTACTGAGTGGAAATGATACTCTGTCCTTGCAGGGCAGTCAATAGCCAGTGAGTGCTATGAAGACAAATGATCATCTTTATATTTGGTCATGTTTTTCTTGGAAAGAAAAATATTAGGGAAATCCTCAAGAAATATGGTATCCCAAGAAGTGTTCATATGACCTTGTTTCTAAAACCAGAAGTAAAACAAATTATATCATTTTATTGCTGGCTTCTGAATTAAATAAAAAAAAATCCCAGATGGCCAGTCTTGCTGAGGAAGCCAGCTTCTCTGAAGACATTCATGTGTAGTCATCATTATATGCATTATCATTGGGAAGTTGGTGGCATACACTTCATACAACTTTGCCAATACCCCAAACCACATTGATTTTTATATAAAATAGATTAAAATGAATATAGCCCAATATGACAAAGGAATTAAAATATCACAACTAGTCTAAATAGCAACTCAGTTTCCCTTGCAATTTCCTCTACTTAACTCAGATAATGGATCTTAATATTTAGAAATTATACTACTAATCAGACATGATGGAACACAATAAACTCCAGTTTTAGGGGGGCTAGTCAGAAAGATCATGATTCTGAAACCGTGGATACACGGTAGGATTTGGTATCTCTAAAATATATACTCTATTCCTTATGGAGTCTATGTTAGACTCTGTTTATTCCCACTTCTCTCAGCTTGCACCTGCATGTGACTCACTCTAGAAAACGTTTTATAAATCTGACTCTATCAGTCTTTGTTGGACCTCCTACTTTGAAAAATCAGAATACAAAGAGACTACCAATCTGCTTTGGACTCATAGTTTGTGATTTTTAGTCTTCCTCTTGCAAATAATGTTTGAATTTGAATCAATCACTAAATGTTTTAAAACCTCCTGTTTCTTACCTATGTGATGGGACCTGTCGTAGATAAAATGAATGCTTTTTATGTCTTCCAACCATCCAAGTATTATTATACACCCTAGATGAACGCACAAGAATTCATAGATTCATAAAACGTGCATAAGTACAGAGATCTAGGGTGAAAAATAAGAAACATTATAAATAGCAAAATTAGTATGTAGCAAAGGTAGGACTTGGTGCTCATTTATCTAAATTTCATGTTTCTTTTACCTTAAAGAGCACATCACATTCTTCTTTACACCATGATGCCCAAATCAAGGAGAACACAAGACATGTAATATTGGGTAATTCAGAGTTAGGATTATAGCAAGGAATCATCCTACACACATGACTATACTGCTGAAGAAAAGAATATAAAAGAGAAAAGTTGCTTTGTCAATGTATATGATATTCAAACGTTTGTGGGGTTTTTTGTTTGTTTGTTTGTTTTAGTGTTTTCTTACTAGACAGTGAAACAAGTTGGCACAAACAAGCACCACAATTTGTATGAAAGTAGAAGGCTCACAGAGGTATTCTAGGATACACTTTAAGGATGAGCCATGCTTTCCCACAAATGACTTTACATGTTCTCTCCTGCTCACTTCAATAGCTCTAAGGGATTGTTCATGTGTTTTAATTTCCAAAGGCCCACTGACAGGGAATTTGGTGCTCCTTGTCCTGGAGTAGACCAGATGACAATGAATAAACTCTTTAAGTCCTGTATCTCTGTGGCTACCTACTAAAAAGAAATAGAAGACACTGCCATCCTTTATATAAGCTCCATCATATTGTTTTTGTTGTTGTCTACTAAGTGATCATGTGTTTCAAAATGTTGATTGTAAAAAAAGAAATGTATCCTTAATAAAAAGATGTTGCTGCATTTGATTAGTTTGGCTATAGATATTTTTTGTATTTATGGATTTCTTCTATTTAAATTGATTCTTATCTTGTTCTTCCTAAGGCCTTTGTTCTAGAAAAATCTTAGTATTCATATCATTCTATATTTTACACCTCTTACTGAGTTTCTACCTTTGGATATAACTTCTTCTCTACTTTGTTTCTGAAATATTAGCATACTGCCGCTTCATTATGATCCTCCTAAATTTTTCTGAGTCTCATCTCTCCTAATCCTCTTTTGTGTTTGTTCCTGTGTCTTCTGAGAAGAATTTTCTTTTCTTTCTATTTCTCAAGGCTAGAAATTGAGTCTTAAAAATCAGGAAGCCAGCCGGGCAGTAGTGGTGCATGTCATTGGTCCCAGCACTGGGGAGGCAGAGCCAGGCAGGACTCTGAGTTTGAGGCCATCCTGGTCTACAGAGTGAGATCCAAGACAGGCACCAAGGCTACACAGGGAAACTCTGTCTCAAAAAAACAAAACAAAACAAAACAAAATCAGGAAGCCAATATTCACACTTTGGTCATAAAGAGATCATGTGTAAGATCTACTTATGCTTAAAAGAAAATGTCATGCCTCTTAAATAGATTAAAATATATAGCTGTATCCATGAGTTTTTGTTATTTCTAGAATATATAAAATTGGAATTTTGGGCATACACAGATCATTGGTAGATGGGATGATCTACACATATCAACTTAGAATGTGTCTTTTCCTGAAACAATCAAGCATTGTCTCTCACAGGCTTGGGAAAACTCCATAGATTATTGGAAGTGTTTTGTTTAGTGTCAAGAGTGCTATCAGCATCTGGACTGATTGTAGTTTTGTTCCTGTGGCCAAATTAGAGAATATCTTATGAAGGGGCACTGCTTACTTTGCTTTAGTTTCAAAGTGTCAGTCTGTCATGGTAGGAAAGGCTTGGGCTTGGTAGAACTGAACAGCTCATATTGACATCAGGAAGTGGAGAAAAGGGTGAGACACAGTCCTCAGTGACATTTCCAGTGACCTATTTCCTCTAATGAGGCTCTACTTCCCACCTTTCATCCCCTCTGATAATAAAAATCTATCAAGGGATTGATCCATCTACTAGTTCAGACCCTTTGGGATCCAATTGTCTCAGGAAGCTTTGTGATAGAATTCAGAGTTATATTTTCCAAATCTGGATGTTCCCAGTCTAATCAAATGACATGATTAACCAGGAATATGTTCAAAGACTAAAAACAGTGTAATAGAGATGAGACTTTAATAATTTGCAGCTTTGACAACCTCTTCTTGCCAAGTACAAGTTCAAGTCATCAAAATGCATGCAGAAATTAGCAAACTAGTTATTTACTGTCTAGTGGAGCAATTTCTATGCTAAGTACATACTGGATCCCCAAGAACCTTTTCCCTTTTCAGAAATTTCCCAATTCTTTCCTCTCCCTTAATTTTCACCTTTCTGTTAAAACTAAAAACTGGAATTTATTCTGTTGAAATATAATAAAGAAGATCCAGCTCACCAAATTATAAATCTCATTAACAGCCATGCTATGGTGGCTTTTCTTCAACTAATCACACATTTCCTTTGAAAAGTAAAATGTACTTCAATCAGTCCAATTTTGTCTTAGAGAAATCCAGTCCCTTAATTTGAATGAACTTTTTAATGATGGGAAGTTTTAACTTAAAATGTTTTCTCTGTCAAGTCCACAAACTGCAGTGAATTTTGACAATTTTTCCTTTTGAAATTAATGAGTGATAGATGTAATAAAAGCAGAAAAACATTACTGATTCCATATAACTTCTCTGTTAAACACTATTTGGTAAAGGTAGGCAATCAAGGAGAAAAGCAACACACACACACACACACACACACACACACACTTAAATAATGAAACATTGCTTGTTAAACAACTTTTTCTTCCGGAAATCATTTCACTCTTTGATATCACTAATGTGTTCAGGAAAAATCTGCACAAAGCATTGAATAAGTCCAAAACAGTATGCCTATTATATTAGTTCCTCTTGGATAGGATATTAGAACTACTAATGGCAAGCAGAAATATAAAGAATCCCTTGTGGGATATTACTTTTCTTAAAAGCTGTATGTTGTTATAATAAAATAAGAAGTAATTGGCATCCTGTTCCATTGTATGTATCGTCAAGATTGCATTCTGATTATTGTTCCCATCTGGGGAAAGAGAAGACAATGTGTACACTAAAGCCAATATATTTTAAATTTTAAAGCAAAGATGTTTATAAATTGAAGCTATAATAATTAATTTTATTTCTAATTAAAATTTTTATGCAGTATATTTTGATCACATTATCTTCTCTCTCAACTCTTTCCAGATCCTAATCACCTCCCTACCTACCCAACTTCATATTCTTCCTCTCTTTCTCTTAAAAAAAGAATAAAGACCAAAATAGAACAAGAAACAAAAACCCCACAAAAACACAAAAATGAAAAACAAAACAAATAGGTAAAAGAGACCAATAACAAACACGCACACACATGCATACACATAAACACAAACACAAACACACACACACATAAACACATACATACACACACACACACACACACACACACACACACACACACACGCATGCACCCAAATAAAGCAAATCGAAACTAAAAGTGCACAAATATATCATTGAGATCATTTTGTGTTGGCCAGTTCCAGCTGGGCAAGGGGCCTACCCTAGAGTGTGACTGGTAGACCCAGCGACATTCCACTGGAGGAAAACTGACATTTCCTTTGTCAGTAGGTATTATTGCAGTAGCAGATAAAGCTATAAAATCTCTAAGATATCAACTTTGAAATAATCAGTTACTGGATAAGTCTCCCTTGTCACTCTTAACATGACCCAAATACCATTTGTATCCAACTTCAGCATGTAATTTCAACAGAAGTCTATGATGTCAGATTCCTAATGATTCAGTATTAGAAACAGTCTAAAGAGCATAAGTAATTTGATAGACTTCCATGCTTAAGATTCACATGGCATGCATAGTTAGAAATTTTCATCTGCCCTTAATTTGTTTTTAGTTATTTATCCTCAAAGCTATGGCATTCATATTTTTTTCTTCTCCCTCAGCTCCAAAGATTTATCCTTTAAGTGGGCAGTAACTGGAGGAACTCTGAACACATGGCTTCTTTTACTCCTGTCTTTACTGGAAGGATGTATAAGTCCATCTTCAGATATTATCTGATTGAAATATGCTTTTTCCCATGTTTATTAAGACAGCCATATTCATGAGCATGAAGTATTTAATGAATACCTTCTTTAGGGTTATTCTAAGATATTTTATTTGTTTTTGTACTATTGTAACCAGAGGTATCCATGATATCTTTCTAAATGTGTTTATTATTGAAATATTTCATTTATTTAATAACTTGACTGCAGTTTCCTCTCCTTCCTCTCCTCCCAGTCTCTCCCAACTTCCCTCTGCCCCCTTCATTTCTGTTGTGAAATATTTGCTTAAAAATGAATATATGTGTTTCATTTGTTTATCTATATAAAGACGTGTTGTATTTGTTTACTTATGTAAAGATGTGTTGCTGTTTTACCTCGCCTGCCTCGATTGGTCTAATAAAAAGCTGAATGGCCAATAGCAAGGGAGGAGATAGGTGGAATTTCTGGGCAGGGAGAGTAGGAAGGAGAAGGAATTTTGAGTAGCAGGGTAAGAGAGAAAAAGAAATGCTAGAGGCCTGACAGCTAGACACTGAGGAATCAGGAAAGTAGTACATATAGAATGAAAGAAAGGAAAAAGGCCCTGAGGCAAAATATAGATGAATAGAAACAGATTATTTTGAATTAAAAATAAGTAGTGGGACAAGCCTAAGCTAAGGTCCAGTATTCATAATTAATAATAAATCTGTGTCTTTATTTGGGAGCTGGTTAGTGGTTCAAAGAAAATTACAGCTACAATTTCTATTCAGAGGAGGGCAGCCCTTCCATGGATATCTAGCTAACATGGTTTATCAAGTTGAGTTCTAGATGAGGCAAATCACTATGAGGATAAGGGTCCTAAAAGCCAGCACAAAGAGTTAAAGACAACCACTGCTGCCACTGTTAGGTGTCCCATAAGAAGACCAAGCTATATAAATATAACATATATGTAGATGATCTATATTACTTCCATACTTGCTCCCTGGTTGTCTGTCCAATTTCTGTGGACCCCCTATGAGCCTAGACTAGTTGACCTTGTGAATTTTATTGTGGTGTTCTTGACCCTTCTGGCTCCTACAATTTTTCTTCCCTTTCCTCAAAGGATTCTTCAAACTCTGCCTAATGTTTGGCTGTGGATCTCTGCATCTGTTTCCATCAGTTGCTAGATAAAGACTCTTTGATGACAGTTGGATTAAGCACCAATCTGTGAGTATAGCAGAATATCATCAGAAATAATTTTTTTGCCAGTCATGTTTAATTCTATCTTAGGCCTCTGGGTTATCCAGCCTCTGAGTCCTGGACCTTCAGGCAGTATCAGAGATGGGTTACCTTCTCTGACATTGGTCTCAAGTTGGACCAGTCATTGGTTAAACACTTTGACAATTTCTGTGCTAACTATACCCTAGCACATCTTGTAGACAAGACAAATGTAGGTCAAAAGTCATGAGGCTAATTTGGGAAGGAAAATCAAAGAATCATTAGGTCATACATCAAAAACCTGTACTTCAAAAAATTAGAAAATATAATAGAAATGGACAAATTTCTTGATAGATACCACTTACCATAGTTAAATTAAGATTGATAAGCAATTTAAATAAACCTACAACCCCTAACGTAATGGAAGCAGTCATTAAAATTCTCACAATCAAAAAAGCTCAGGGCCAGACTTAGTGTAGAATTCTACCAGACTTTCAAAGAAGAGCTAATACCAATACTCCTCAAATTATTCCACACAATAAAAACAAAAGGAACATTGCCATATTCAATTTATGATGCCACAATCACCCTAATACACATATCACACAAAGACTCAAAAAAGAAAGAGAATTATAAACAAATTTCACTCATTAACATCAGTGAACATCATGAACATCTGCTTTTGCTTCCACAGAAGAAGAAAAGCTAAGGATACCATCAAAATTGATAAAGATTAGATTTGAATAAAAGAGACCTCTCTTGATCAGATATAACTTGCCAAAAAAGAATCTCTCCAAAGTTAGGGTTGGGGGAGGGTTTTTTTTTTGTCTTTCAGGAGAATGAAGGCTAAGTAATCTGAAGAACACTGGACAAATGAGACATCTGAAGAAAAAGGACAAATCATCCAGAAAAAAAATTATCACAAAAGAGATTTTCTGCAGTGAACCATGATAGCACCTAATAGTGAGTTTTGAAATCTTTGAAAAGATGATGCAATCCCAAAATAATGATTCCACATGGACCATTATAACACCATTAAGCTGACAAACACCACCCAAAGATTGGCTTTGGACTGCTCAGGACAATTTCAGGATGGCTAGCTGAGATGCTCCAGCCTCACAGACTACTCTATTCAGGACTTGAGACAAGCCCTGAACTTTCTCATTACCCTGAGACTGGACAAAAAGTGATACAGCTACTTCTCCCAGGAACTGACAATTAATCCAAAATTTTTCTTTTCAGGATTCCCTACAAATGCTTCGCCCCCCGACCCCAGACAGCATGTAATTTTAAGAACACAATGCCCACATTCCAAAGAGGTGGGATGGGTGTTTTTTGGCTTTTCAATGGGTTATGAAAAATTGTCATTGTTTAGGATTGTTGAATTGTTTAGGATTATTGATTAAAAGTTGCTAGTTGATAATGGTCAGGAAAAAAGCTAAATAAAGGAGATTAAATTCAAGATTCTTATTAAAAATAGAAGAAAATAAAAGAAAAAAGAGGATATAGATAAAAGTTAGATTATTGACTCTACTCTGAAAAAAGGATATAGAAATGATAGAATAAATGGATAGATTATTGAATCTACTCTGAAAAGAAAAAAAGTGAGGATATAGATATGATAAGATAAAAAGGCAGATTAATGAATCTACTCTGAAAAAATGATACAGATATGATAGAATGAAAGGGTAGATTATTGAATCTACTATGAAAAGAAATAACAGGAATATAGATATAAGATAGAAAGGTAGATTATTGAATCTACTTGTAGAAGGCAACTATTAGTATTAAATATTTTATATTGGATTGGACTTTTGTATATTGTATTTGTATTTGAGATTAATTTTGTTAGAATATACTGTACATATATTTCTAATCTTGTTCAAGGTATTGTACCTATACAGTTCATTTAATAATGTAATACAAACTGCTAGTATTGAAACTTATTATACAAACTATTTAGGCTAATAAAGAAATGCAGGCTAATAGTTAGTCACCTATTACAATTGTACTTGTAGTCAGGTTAGGTATGTTTTCAAGGTCAAATAGAGATATTTTAGATAGGTCATATTCAAATACTTCAGAGATCTGCAGAATATGACATTTAATGTTTTAATAACATAGATTCTTTTTCTTTATGACAATGAGATATGTCTGCCCCTGGCAGCACCAATCTACTTCAGAGAAGATTATGGGCATAAAAGAAACTCCATGTGGAGTTTACTTTCTTTGTGGCAAAAGTTAGGCACTGGGCAAGAAAATGCCTTTGCCTCAACTGCTGACAGCATACTGTCCAAATGGACAAGCAGGACACAAAAGAAAGGACTGTCCTTCCTTGCCAAGACAAGGTAGGAAGGCCCTTTAGAAAATCCTGCTTCACAGGTAAGTCTGTCAGATATGCTAGACCTGTAGGCCAAAGATGAATGCCCCAACCTTGCAAAAGAATCTTGGGTGGATGTCCAGGCAGCTAGCTGTTTCGGTCATTTCTCACATTATTTGGAAATTGCTTATTTGCACTTCCTGCTTACTAAGTTAATATTATTTTCATCTCAGGTCTCTGAGGGAGTTGAAGATTAAATAGTTACAGTTATAGTTTTCCCTCTTAACAAATTTAGAAAAGAAACTCACTAAAGGGTTGAATAGTTTATAAGTTTGAAAGACATCAAAAGACAGTTTTAGGTTGGTAATGTATGTTAGGATAGAAAGTGAACTAGGTACAACATTTTGGACTCACCAAAGTAGGATAGAGTATTTTTTCTGAATTTGTCAAATGTTTATGGACTGGACATTGTTAATGTAATTCTTAAGTGTATATATTGTATATACTTATTATATATAGTTTTTCTTATATTAGTTATAACCTTTTATTATTTTAGACAAAAAGGGGAAATGTGTACTCTAATAAATTTTGCCTGAAAATCAGAGAACAGAATAGCCACTAGATTAAACATAGATGCCAGTCAGTGGTGGCACTGACTTTTAATCCTAGCACTTGGCAGGAGGTGAGCTGTCTGGATCTCTGTGAGTTCAAAGCCACCCTGAACTACATGAATTTTGTCAGTCTAGTAGAGAAACAGAGCCTGACAGTGGTGGCACATACCTTTAATCCCAGCATTTGAGATCTCATGCTTTTGCTACCAGTATATGGGAAGCACACACACACTATTAATCCCAGCACTAGGAAGGCTGGGCAGAGAAAGAATATAAGGCCTGAGGAGACTGGAACTAAAGCCCCTTTCAACTGGACCCTTTTTGGCTGAGGACTTAGAGACATTCAGTCAGAGGATTTGTGAAGTTGGCAAGGTAAGAAATAGCTATGGCTTGTTCCTTTGTCTCTCTGATCTTTCAGTATTTACCCCATTATCTGGATGTGGGTTTTTATGAAAAGACCATTTTGCAACTTACGTTACAAACATCTATGAAAAAATACTCAATAAAATACTTGCAAACCAAATCCAGAACACATAAAAAAGATGATCCTCCATGATCAAGTAAGCTTCACTCCAGAGACACAGGGAGGGTTCAACATATGAAAATTTGTTGATGTAATGCACAATATAAACAAACCAAAAGAAAAAAAAACCACATGATCATCTTATTAGGTGATGAAAAAGCCTTTGACAAAATCCACCACCCTTTCAGGATAAAGTTTTGGTGAGATCAGGGATACAAGAGATATACCTAAACATAATAAAAGCAATATTCAACAAGTCAATCCTTAACATCAAATTAAATGGAGAAAAATTCAAAGAAATTCCACTAAAATTAGGAACAAGATAAGGCTGTCCCCCCTCTCCATATCTATTCATCTAGCACTTGAAGTTCTAGCTGAAGCAGTAAGATAACTAATGGTCGAGGGGATAACAAATCAGAAAGGAAGAAGTCCAAGTATCCTATTTGCAGATGATATGCTAGTACAAATAAGTAATGCCAAAAAATTTACCAGGGAAATCCTACAGCTCATAAACATCTTCAGCGATATTGCTGGTTACACGATTAACTTAAAAAAATCATTAGCACTGCTATTTACAAATGAAAATGAGATGAGAAAAAAAAAATCAGGAAAATAAAACCCTTCACAATAGCCAAAAATTATATAAAGTATCTTGGTGTAACTCTAACCAACCAAGTGAAAGACCAGTATGACAAGAAGTTCAAGTCTTTGAAGAAATAAATTGGAGAAGATATCAGAAGATGGAATGATATCCCATGCTCATGGATCATTAGGATTAACATAGTAAAATGGCCATTTTAACAAAAGCAATCTACAGATTCAATGCAATCCCCATAAAAATTCCAACACAATTCTTCACAGACCTTGAAAGAACAATACTCTACTTCATGATTAACACTTTCAAGCCAAAGTTATTCTAAATTCATGTTATTTAAATTCAAGTGTGGTAGAAGAGGGAGGAAAAAGATGAGAAGTGGGGGTGCCAGTGTAAGAAGCAGTAACAATGATAATATATTGAACTTCTTCACACAATTCCATGTAAGTTCTTCAGATATTTACAACTTTGTATTTCATTCCTAATATGAGCTGATTTTCTCCACCAAAAACCTTCAGTGAATCTCTTCAACTTGGTTTGCTCTCCTATTGCTTTAGGGAAATGCCCCTAAATGGGAACTTATTCTATAAAGTTAGGAATCCTTTCTTTCTTTTCCAACATTACTTTTAATATTTAAAACAGTGTAGATTTTAACTACTTGCTTTGCAACACAATACCACTTTCTGTTTCATATCTTACTGATCTATAGTTTAACCATGTCTACCGTGGTGGTTTCACATCAATAATCTCAATTTGATCTATTTCCAAATGGCAGCACATATATTTTTCAAGTCCAATGGCTGGCCAGTGACCAGAAAAGCTCCTTACATGTCTTTCTGTGGGCATGGGACTAGTAAAAATTACTTCTTGGAGGCAAAAGCTGGTGTTTTTCCTAATAGTGAGTGGCAAAGTTATCCAAACAGTTTTGCAGAATGCGGTATTAAATTTTTACTGTTACCTGGGACTAAAATTCCCTGATTGCCAAAAGCAAAGTGGTGTTTCTGATTAAAATAGCCCAGGTTCACAAGTATTTAACATTTTGCATAATACATATAGTAAGCACCCTGCATTTACCTTAAAATAACATTAAGAAATCAATTGCCCATTATTTATTGGTTTGTCTTGTTTCTCTTTTCTGTTTTTTTTTTTTTTTTTTTTCCAGAAAGTAAGTCAAATTCTGTAATGGAAATTTTAAAGAAAGACAAGAAGTTATATGAAACTTGAAATTGACTATTCTAGGAAAACAATAACAAATGCTTAGCTTAGGAAACCATGAGTCTCTCACAAAAACATACAACTTACCACCCAAATTTTCCTATATATGAGTATGGGGGAAATAAAATTATGCAAAAAATGTTTGCTGGGAAAGAAAACCCAGGAAATGTTGATCTTCCTGCCAAATTTAATTTTTGCCAGAATTTTTTGTTATTATATAGCCACAGAATGCTATCAGAAAAATGTTGATAATTAAGTCTTCCAAATACAGTCATATCTTCATCACCATTCTGTAAGTTGCCTTGGTCATGGTGCTTTATCTTAGCAATAAAAATTAACTAATGCCTTACTCCTATGTTACCCACACTTTAAAAACACAGCATGGCTTTTATTTTCTTGTTACTCACAAATTTGTTTCAAGTCTCAAGTTTTCCAGATGTGGAATTGCCAGAAATAATGATAAATGTAGTAACAGTTCAGCAAAACATGAGTATACTTATTGTTAATTGCCTGTTACCTATTGTTAATAAACCTGTGAGCTCTTATTTAATGTTAAGTCTCCCCACGCACAAAGCTGTAGCTTGGGAATGGAAATGTACACAGGAAATGTAGATGGGATGTAGCTTAATTTGGTTTCAGTGAGGTAGACAGTCTAAAATATGAGGCCACTTGAAACTTGTGAATGAGATGTCAGCTGTCAGCAAGCCCACGGTGGATAGGTGACCACTAAATCTTGCATTGCTCCTCTGAACATTCAGAGTGACTCCCAAAATCAGAAGTAGAGAACTTGCAAGACTTCTAAGTGGATCTTGACCTTCATCAAGAAGCACGTGCCATTTTGCCATGATCTGAGTGTCCTCTCACCTCTTGTCCTCCCACTTCTTGTTCATGGTTGTTTCTTTAATTTTCATTGCTTTTATTCTTGGAAATTTTCATATGTGTATACATTGTATCTTGATCCAATCTAGCCCTAACTCTCCCTATCTAATTTCCCCCGGAAACCTTCTATCACATCATACTCTGTACACAGGCTGGCCTGGAATTCTCTTTGTAACCCAGACAAGCCATGAACATTTGGCCATCTTCTTGCCTCAACTTTATAAGTGTTAGCAGTACAGCCGTGAGCAACCATACCTGGCATCTCACTCATTTCTGCTTTTATGATTTGCTTTACTCTTCATGATTTTCTTGTCTCATGTCCAATGCATTGCATCTTTTCATGAGCTCATCGTCTTTTGCTTTCTCTTAAGTGGTTGATTGGATTCTGCTTTGCCTAGTCTACTGAAGATTCCCAAAGATACCCAAAGTCTGGTCCCTAGCTCCCTGTATAAGTTTCTACTTCCTGAGTGGGAAGTCTTTTTCCATCTTTCAGTTGCTGTGAGTGGATCTAACACAGAGAAGAAGAAGTGCACAAGGTGACAGGAGGTTCAGCGAGAGTGCAGGCTGGGGATGTGTAGAGTGGCCTGAGGAACATGGTCAGTTCCCATTTCGATTGAGGAGTGGAAGATGTAATGTTATTCAAATTTGGTCTGAAAATGTTTTGAGTACAACAACTAGGTCATAATATTGACAAGATCCAATGTGGCTACTGGTGGTTGTGATAGTTTGAATGAGACTGGTCCTCAAAGACTCATACATTTGAATACTTGGCCATCAGGAAGTAGCACCATTTGAAATAATTAGGGGGTGTGGCCTTGTTGGAGGAGGTGTGCCACTGGGGGTAGGATTTTAGATTTTCTAAAGCTTAAGCCAAGCTCAGAGTTTCTCCTTGCTGCCTGTGGATCCAGATATAGAATTCTCAGAAACATATCTGCTTGCATGGGACCATGCTCCCCACCATAATAATGGACTAAACTGCTGAAACTATAAGCAAGCCCCAATGAAATGTTTTCTTTTATAAGACTTGCTATGGTCATGGTGTCTCTTCACAGCAATAAAGCAGTGACTAAGACAATGGTTCTGCCAGATGAAAGACTGGAGCCCCTAGTGCAGTTTAGTTTCTTGGAGTAATGCGATGCTGACACAAACAATAACAGAGAGGTTATTTTTTTAAAGTGCTGGGATAATTATAACGGAAAGAGGGTACTTAATAGCTTCCTGAAACTCCAGCTAACACAGAAATTTAATTTGAACTGAAGAGTATATCTGTGAAAAAGAGGATTGCTTTAACAATAGAACCAGCTATTCAATCAGGTAGTCAATTCTTTGTTAAACAGGTTTTTGGAGCATTGTTATTTTGAAGGTTAGGCATACAGAGAAACTTACAACTTTGATATTCTTATCTTGCTCCCTGAGAACCCACTGGCAATGATTACTATGTTGCAATAATGTTACTATTAAATACTAATCATGGTATGGAAGTTCAAAGCTTATTACTTTGTTCCAGGCATGAATGTGGTCACTTTACAAATATGGGTATAGCTATCCTCAGAGTAATATAAGAAACACTTGGTCAGCCTCTAATTTTCAAGTTAGGTAATGAGTAGAGTTGTCCATTTGCTCAATATCAACATTTGGTCAGTGTAGGAACCAGAACTGAAACCCAAAGAGCTGGTGCTAAAGTTCACGTTTGACCTGCTATGGTGAACCCATTGGCATTTCTAGTATTTATAGAAATGTGATGTGGACTTCATTTGGCTCTAGGCAACAGCATTTGTGTGGCTCTGGTCAACTGAATGAACTTCACACACTTCAAGGGTGGTTAGAGTTCTAGAATCAAAGAAAATATTTCAGAGGTCTTTTTAATCATGTATTTTAGAAATGAATGGTGGGAGGTTGAAAGAGATAGATGCGTGTGTGTGTGTGTGTGTGTGTGTGTGTGTGTGTGTGTGTGAGAGAGAGAGAGAGAGAGAGAGAGAGAGAGAGAGAGAGAGAGAGAGAATCACATTATTTACAAACATTTTCTAACTTCAGGTGATTAAAATGCAAGGACTGTATTCATAAATGCTATTTTATATACCAACCCTGGAATTTTTTCTATATATACCCTTAGAATAATCCTGTAGGAATTGTCTTCCTATTAATAATATTTAACTTTAAGCTTTATCAATGCAAATATTCACACAAATGTATGTGAGACTTCCTCATTTTTACACAAAGTAACATGACTTATTATTATAATATCAGATACTGGTTGTTATTTGAGGACTACCCATAGCTCTTTGAATAGCCAAATTATTTTTGATCAAGAATATGAAAAAATAGAGAAAAACATGGAAGCATAAGTACTAACTACTATGCTTTATGGAAAAGAATATGTACAAAATACAGAAACACATATGCTGTGTGCTTAGCTGAGAGAAAAGCGAATAACAGAAAAGACAGGGTCAAGAAACTGTGGTCAGTCAAACTGTGGAGACAAAATCAATAAAAGGGGTAAAGATGGAATTGTAAGAGATAATTTATTGCTTATCTTTAGAAGGCTGGGGAGCTACAAATAGTAGTTTTGAGTTAAAAATTGCCAGAGATGGATTAGATTTTTTTTTTTTTTTTGAGAATTAAAGGGAGTATCTTAGATGTGGACACATGACCTCCAAATTTCACTTCTCTGAAATTTTAGAGTCAAAGGATAGCTGTTGTCTGGCTCTGTATGGTGGAGAGATGGTGATTCTTAAAATTATTTCTGCTCCAGAATGAGTCAGTGGCTGAAAGTGGACATGCTCTCACACAACTCTACCCCTAAAAATAAATGTTTGGCATTCCTGCAGGACACAGTGGCTGTTGCCTATTAAAGAAGTCATGGCTATCTCTCACAGGGTCCTGCCTCTGTTCTAAGCACCTCAGGAAGGTGCAGAGCAGAGAAATGACTGTGTGCTGACTGTTGCTGTTGGCATTCCTGCTGTGTTGCTTCCTGTGTTCAAAGTGGAGACTCCTGCTGGACTTTGCCCAGCAGAGAAACACCTGCCTTCTGCCCTCTGCCCTCTGTAGTGTGCAGGCGAGTGCCTCTGTGTGCAGCAGAAGCAGAGGCAATGCAGCTAGGAGAAGCCTGTAGCTGCAGTAGAGAACCTTGACTAATATGAACGAACTCACAATAATCTCTCCCTTTCCGGGAATACCCCCACTTCACAAGAACCATTGAATAGACATTCAAAAGTTCTAAAATACCAAACAGACAAATCATTAGGGGAGCTTTAACTTTACAGAAATGATTTCACATTATTTCTTGGCACAATTAATTATATAGGTGGTTGTTCATATACTTCTAATTATTTGTGTAAGTGGCTTATAAGTTAGTTAACTTAAATCTGAATTCTTATTATGATGTCAGTGTTGACTTAAAACAAGCAAAAACCAAATAGTGATGCTGATGAAGTTAATACATTAAGTCCTTTAAATGTGACTCTGCTTATCCAAATCCTAGGTACTTTATGATATGAGGTCCATCTCATATCATTTCATCACGATTAAGTTCTTATAAATTAAAAACAAGAATAACAATTGCTACCTGAATATTTTTTTATATATTCAGTACAACTTTATTGAACTTCTGACACATGTCAAACATGTAGGTGGAAGCTATAATGTTAAACCATGCCTTCAAACACATTAGACGTATGGCATGATTATTTTTGATCTAGTAATGACCACATAGGAACACCTATGCCAGTGGAAGAAGATACCATTGAATCCCCACAAAAAAACAGTAAAAGGTCCCCAAAATTAATTCTTGTGCTGTATTTATTTAATCTTATATGTATACCTGAAGCACTTTGGCAATTATTTACTTTTCAACAACCAGACACATCTGGGCAATGCAGCAATATCCTGCGTCAAATTAGAAAAACGTGAAAGAAAAAGATGTACTTGATGGCTTGCCCTAAAGAGCAATGAAAAAGGACAGGTTCACAAAGACAAACCAGCAGAGTGAGGGAGCGACTCCTATCTGGAGGAGAAGGAAGAAAAACACTAGGGTGAACTGAAGTGGAAGGTGACTGCTGCTTTTTGAGTGTTTGTAGGCTTTGTGATCATGTTCCCTTTTAGACAGTTTGTTATAATTTCATGAGAAACATGGAACACAATATGAAAAGTAACAGAAGGCTGCTTCTGTTTTTAAGAAGAAAAACAAAACAAAACAAAAAAGATTTATCAAGATGTACATCCTTCCAAATGTACTCTGTATGGGTACATAGGCAGGGCAGCTATTCCACGAAGACTCCAGGAAAAAACAGTAACACTGGGGTTAAGCTGAGCTCCTGGGAGTGGGTTTCTTGGGTTTTGTCTTGAGGCTTTGCATGGGTCATTCATCCCAGGGTCTCTGTTTCTGTAAATCAGTATTTTAAGTTGTTCAAACACCCACAAGGTTCTTTGTGTTATCAACATAAATTTCTATTTTTTTTTTTAGCCATATTTTAAGAGGTACAACTGTACTATTTATTTACTAGGTTTATTTACTGTGTTCCCTTGTTCCCTTACCAGAGGTTCTCAACCAGTGGGTCATGACCCCTTGGCAAAACTCTATCTCCAAAACTATTTGCATTATGATCAATAACAGTAGCAAAATAACAGTTATGAAGTAACAGTGGAAATAACTGTATGGTTGGGGATCACCACAACTTGAGAAACTGGATCATAATGCTGAGACCCTTTGATCCAGTTTCTCAAGTTGAAGGGTCTCAGCATTAGAAAACGTGAGAATACTATGCTAGAAAATTTTTCTTACTATCATTGAGGTTCCTGAAATTTCACATGGCATTAAATAGGAACTCACTGTCATGTTATGTATCCAAAGCAACACAAACTTCTGTATTTGCTGACTCCAAGGAAATAAAATCTCTGCTGCCTTCACGTCCCGACTGTTCTTGCTCCTTCATGCTTTTACTGATACAAATGGAAAAACACCATGGGGAAGTAAAGTTTGCAGAAGGAGGATTCCAAGTTTTTAAATTTGCAGTTTACAGGAGGCATTTTAAAGGAGAAGGGTGTGTTGCTGACAGTTATTACATATTTTGAAACAAATACTTGTTCTTTACTCCTGATTCTTGTCGTTGACACCTTTGGAGTATCCTTGATGGTGGTGGTGTTCCTGGGATGGCCTGAGAATCTGAGATGGAGAGTGGGATCTAGCTTCAGAAATCCAACCAAGGGAAAGAAGATTAGTATATTATGCAGCCCCCTCCTATTTCTCCATAAGGAAGAAGGATTCCAACTGAGTTCTACTGTAGAAACTTCAAGTGAAGGACTTGGTAAGTTTCTGTGTTAGTGATAATAGGAGGAAAACTGTGCAAGTTCTAAGTTTAATTACACACATGGGGGATGTAAAATAGTAAAGATAAGGACAGTTAATCAGTTCACAGTGTTCTAGAAAAGGCTTTTCTGGATCTGTAAAGGGTGATGTTTCCCATCACTCTACATGGGATAAAAGCATAAATTGAATGATCCAATGTTTCTTTTAGAGATGAGAAAAAGTAAATTGTAACTTAATTGAATTTCAAAGGGTGATGAATATTTTCAAAAGACCTTATGGAACGCAAATAAAAAGAGACATGGTAATTAGAATAAAGTCCAGTCTCACACAGACTGTTAATCAAAAAAAAAAAAAATCTTGAAACTATCTTGCCATGCACTTTTTGTCAACTCTCCCTCATAAATTATATGTCTGCTTGGCATGAAATGGACCTTATCAATGGTCTCTTTTAATACTAGTGAGTCTTTGTTGTGTGTGTGTGTGTGTGTGTGTGTGTGTGTGTGTGTGTGAGAGAGAGAGAGAGAGAGAGAGAGAGAGAGAGAGAGAGAGAGAGAGAGAGAGAGAGAGAGAGCAGGTCGGGGAGATAACAACAAATGTGGGCCTGAAATTATTCCATTAAGCTTAAGAGTTTTCAAGTAAGTAAAAACAAGGCTGCTGCATAGAAGTTTTTAAGTTTTTCAATTGTAGCAAAGCCAGAGTGAGAGTTGGAATTCTTGATTAAACAGCAGGGACAGCACTTCTGTAAATAACAGTAAATTATCCATTAACTTGGTGGGCTTTTTCTCCAAAAGCAGACCTGCATAAAGGTAATACTCCTGCTCTCTATAAGCACAGGTGACAGCAGGCCTGTGCTGGCACTTTTGTGGGGACATATTCTGAAGCAAAGCCTCCCGTGATCATTACAGAATGTCGACTTTCATTTTTTTCAGGAGCTTGAGGGAAGCTGCACTTAAAAGATGCCCAATTCTGGATGAAAGAAGCCCCATTCCATCTATACTCCAGACTGTTTCCCCCACCCCAAGCAGCTGGCAGTTTGACAAATTGCAGACACCTGAAACACTGAGTGATATTTAAAAATGGATCTAGTTCTTAGCTGATGTCTTGATACCAGGAAGGTAAAATATTTAAATATCAAACAAAGAAACAGAGAGATATGTAAACATGCAATGCAGAGAGTCTAATTTCTGCCCCAACAATTTCTACTCCTTTGTGATAGCATCTAAAACTCAACAGGTGTCCTTTCATTTAAAAACATCCATAACTCTGAGTACAGTGGAGATAAATATTTTACTTGTCCTTAGGTACTTTAATGCAAAATTTTAAAATGTTTCAAATAACCTACAGCTTGTCAGTGACCAAATAGAGCTCTGGTAAAAATAAAATATCTTTCAGTTCAGCACCAGCTGGCTAAATTTAAACCCTGCATTATGCAATCTTAAAGTGTCCTTGCTTTTCCACTATGTCTTAGGAGATTCTCTTCTAATGTTCTCCCAAACCATTTCAGTCTCTTAACATCTACACACAGCACAACAGGACCAAATTAAGGTGTTCACAGGCAATTGAAGACAGAAAAAAAAAAAAAAAACATTTGAAAGTATATATAGGGCATGATACCTTCAAAGTACAATCTCCCTCTCCTCTATTTAAGTTTGTAGTTACCATAATTAGGGCTGGCAGATCCAACCGGCAATGCTTTCCTTAATTCTGAAAAACATGTAAGAATCTGGTTCTTTAATCCTTACTCCAGTAAGACTCCTAGAGGACCTAAGCCCACAGCTAGAGCAAAAATTACAAAATCAAACTAGGTCTGGAAAAGAATAACTTTTCTACATTTCTCTGAGCATGCTGAAATAGTTGAAAATATTTCAGACTCTTTCTATTCCTCATCAGATTCCATGATATCATTTATCATTTGTATTTCGTTTTTTTTTTTAATTTAAAAGACAAACCATATTTTCTTCAGTTTCTTTTCTGGCTGTAAACTTTAGAATAACTTAACTCATGACTGGCTATTGAGCTTATTATTCTTTAATATTAAACATGAAAATAATTTATTATAAAGATATTAACATATGAGATCCTAAATTTCATATCCAATAAGGCTAAGCACAATCATAAGAACCAATCCAAACTGATCATGTTCCTTTACAATGATGACAATTGACTTTTAGTTCATTGCTCTTCAGTGAAAGCAGAATATTTTTTAACCTTCACACACACACACACACACACACACACACACACACACAAACTATATTACACATACCTTTGTACCAGAATCCACCCTAACTCCGTGGCAAAGCTCTATAGACTCACAACTTCACTTAGTAGGCTCTTCCCTGTTTCACATACAGCACATTTCCCAGTCCCCTGAAAGCTACCAGCAGAGTGGAGACCAGCTCCACTGAAGTCTATGAAGCAAGGAGATGGGGCTGCTGAATTTATTTTAGCCCTGTGTCCAAAGGATACAACTTAGCACCTATTTTTAGGAACTGAGCTCTGTATAGGTGGGGCTTGAGTCAACCACTCTTTTCAGAAGTGAATCTCTGAGGGCACACTGCTAAAGTAGTGTCCTGGGCAATGTATGCATGGCTCTCACACATGTGCAGTCAATCAAACTCCCTTCTGCAGTCATGACTGCAGCAAAGTCTGAACCCAACATAGTGTAAGAAATAAATTACAAAAGAAGTGCAGCTATTATAGCCTTCAATTGCCAGCATTTAAAGGCCATTTTACTAATTTAAGAGTTAGGGATATGAAAATAAAGCCAGTAGAAATAAATCCTATTTATTCTTTTGGGATAGTAATAATTGACTTGGGTTCTTTGGAGGCTTAACTTTGATCTTTGTATTATTTTCTTTTGCATGGGAGGTTGGATCTTCCTGTGTGAAATGGGCTGGCAAAGAATTTCGTATCTTCCTTCCTCAGACTCAGGAGGCTGAAATTATAGAGGGATAACCTTGGGATCAACAAAGTAATTTTGTTTTTAATCTACAATTTACAAACTCTTGATAGGTAAAACTTTTTCAAGTGTTCACTCATAAAGCAAAATTATATTGCAGTGTTTAAAAGTAAAGGAAGGTCTCTTCCTCTCTCCTCTCTCTGTCTCTCTCTCTCTCTCCCTCCCTCCTGCTCGCTCTTTCTTTCTTCCTTCCTTCCTTCCTTCCTTCCTTCCTTCCTTCCTTCCTTCCTTCCTTCCTCCCTCCCTCCCTCCCTCCCTCCCTCCCTCCCTCCCTCCCTTTCTTTCTTTCTTTCTTTCTTTCTTTCTTTCTTTCTTTCTTTCTTTCTTTCTTTCTTTCTTTCTTTCTGGTGGCAGCTTCAAAGGAAGAAAGAGATGAGAGGCTTTGCAGATAGAATAAAAACCAAACAAACATATTATTAGCCTTAAATTATCTGACACAAGGCAGAGTCATTTCACAAGTTACTTAATAGAATTCTATTAAATACTCATTGCTACCATTCTTTCTCAGCACACCCTGCTAGCCCAACTGGAGATGGATAGAAGTCAAATAATGTTACCCTCAACTCCACACTGCCAGCATCTAACACATTCTAAGCAAATGTTAATTACCCAGCTCACCAACATTCATCTCTTCTATAACTTCCATACAGTGGTATCCTTTGTGTACCTGGTTGGTTTCACAACAAACCCAAATAAATGCAATTGTCCACCAACGTGAAGAAAGCATCTTACTGATACACTGTTACATCTAATTTATAAGTAAGTGTCTAACAATATTGTGCTCAAAGAAGATCAGCACATGATTTTTCATATACAATATTAATTTTTATTTAAAAATAGTACAATTAGTGATATTGAGTTTTATTAGCCCCAAATAAAGTTCATTAAATGGTCCTGAATATTCACAAGATTTTCCAGTGTAATCTATTTCAGGTTTTATTGATGAGTATGTGTGGTTACTGGGAGGCATAATGCCCTTTGGATTTTAAATGATTAATATTAATGAGATTTTAAAATTCAGTTCCTCGGTTGTACTAACTACGTTTCAAGTACCCAGTCCCCAACTGTGGTGTGTGGTTCTGCACTGAGAATGGTTTTTTTTTTTTTTAAAAAAAAATTGTTATTTATTATATTTGTGTCTTAATTTTACACATCAGCCATGGGTTCCTCTATCTTCCCCCCTCCTGTCTCCACCCCCACCTTCCCCCCAGCCCCTCCCTTCCATTCCCATCTCCTCCAGGGCCAAGACTCATTTAAACCCTTGGGATTCATTTAAACCTGGTGGATTCAGTGCAGGCAGGTCCTGTCCCCTCATTCCAGGCTGAGCCTAAAGTGTCCCTAAGTAAGCCCAAGGTTCCAAACAGCCAGCTCATGCACTAAGGACAGGTCCTGGTCCCACAGCCTGGATGCCTCCCAAACAGTTCAAGCTATTCAATTGTCTCACTTATCCAGAGGACCTGATCCAGCTGGGGGTTCCACAGCCTTTGGTTCGTAATTCATGTGCTTCTGAAAGGCCCCCAGAAATCCACAATGATACATCCTCTGTGGACTGCTGAGTTTCTGTGTGGTCAAGGACCCAGCCAAGCATGGTGACACATGCCTTTAATCCCAGTACCAACCATAGAAGCCTGGAGGGCTGTATAGACAGACAGTGACCAGGAAGTGAAGTGGCTGGGCTTAGAGCCAATGAGAAGAACAGGAAGGCAATAAAGGTGCAGGCTAGACAAGAAGAAGCTCTCTCTGGGGAAGCTATGGTGTGTTGGTAAGCTTAGGCTAATCCTGGCTATTTGCTATTTCTCTGATCTCTTTGGTTATTACCCCTATATTTGGCTCTGTGTTTCTTATTTAAAAAGACTGTTTAGAAATTCATCTACAATGCTTGGTGGTTGCTTATAAAAAAAACTAACGAATTATTACATGTAGCCAAGCATTAAGTTAAAACCTCACATACATTAAAAAACCTGCACATGGATATAGATAGAATTTAAAGAGATATTTTCCAAAACTTGGAATCAATGTATCTGTTCTTCTTTAGACCAATAAAATTTGATACAATTAGAAATTAGAATACTACTCAGTACTACAAAAAATTGAGAAAAAATAGATTTTAAATCTACTATGAAGATCTACATAATATATGTCTTCAATTTTATGACATTCTGGGAAAGAGAAAATTATAGGAAAGTAAAAGTTTTTAAGGGTTAAGGCTAAAGCAAAGGACCTTTTTCAATGACACCACACTGGTGAATATGTGCTATTATACACTAGTCAATCCCAGTGAATCAATATTAATATATTGACTTTGTCAAAGTGTGTCAGTATGGATTCATCAAAATCATAAGAAATGTTCTACTCTGCTTGAGAACATTGATGATCAGGTCTTTGCATGGGGAGGTGGACAGAAAACTTCACACATTCTGTTCAGTTTTGTGATGACTCTAAAGCCAATTCTAAAGGGAGTCTATCAATGCTTCACAAGAAAAGTCATGTACGTTCTTATTTCTGTAATTTTAATTAAATTAAAATACTTAAAATTAACATTAGACTATATCAAAGGATTATGCCATAGATTTGATTGTATTATTTACATTTATTTTCTCTTGCTCTCAAAAGAAAACACATTGGTACTATTTCCTATAAAACTGATAATTAGGAAAGTTAAATAGCCTTCTCAATGATAAAAAATTAATAATAGGCAGAAAATGGGCATTGAATTTAATTCAGTTGGCTCTCTAGGTTCACATTTCAAAAGGTGTTATATATCCTGTCTGTAATTTAAAATTTTCAAACATTATTATGTGCCATGGTAATAAGCTTTGAGAGGGACAAAATTCTCTCCATATTAATAGATGCTGAGATGAAGGCTTAGTGCATGCCTGCAATATTTAGGCTCTCTGTGTAGAGCATCAAGGTAAGCTACTGGGGCCTTCTAGAGATAGGTGGGGTCTGATTTAAAGTTGAGCCAATTTATTTCAGTTACCAAATATGTAATCTCTGAACCAAAGGGGCCCATCTAATAGCTTTATAATTAGAATAAATAATTTATTACTCTGCAAATTTAAAATACTTACCTACCAGTTAGGAATAGAAATCTGCTTTAAATACTATAGCTGTCACAGTGATCCATTTGGGTATTTCTTGAGCAAGAATAGTCTTAGTAAAATGAATTGTGGCTGAATTTGATTAATTATAACCTTTACCTTTTAAATTTTAATCACGTTAAAAGTATGTCATGCAATTAAGGAAGCATGATAAGGTCATTATGTATATATGACTCATTTAAATCATGTCTCATAATCTTATGTAGAGCAATGATGCACTTGACAATGCAGACTAGGGAACTTCAGAGAATGAAATCAACACTATTAATAACTATGCCAACACACAGAGTAAGCTGGGGCTGTCTGGGGCAAAGACATCTGTAAACACTTGACTAATAAGCCAATGTAGATCCTCTTGACTCATCTGTGAGTACACATTGAGGGATTTTCAAATGATGTATCTCTCAATATAAAACAATAAAATAAAAACAGTTTTCGTACTGAGAAGTTCAGTACGAAAGGGTAGATCATCTCTACCCTTTAAATAGGGTTAAATATCAATCTTCTAATGAAGAATGAAGGAACTCTAGAGAATATTTTATTTTGATTCATGAGAAAGAAATAATATTGAGGAAGGATCTCAGTTAAAAATGACAAGGAAAGCACATGCTGGATGTGTTTTTTATTAACAACAATTTAAAATAGACAAAAAGGATTCATATAGGACCTTGGATTGCTTGAAACAGAGGCAGAGAGAGAGGGGACAGATGAAGAGGTATGGGAACACAATTATATGAAAATATCTCTTAAATTGAAAGAGACTTGGAGTTTTGTTTGATCTCACAGTCTAGTTTATAATATACCTTAAGATCACTTAAGACTTGACTGGTATCCTGCTGTGTACTCAGCCTGTTTGTTCAACCTGCCTTTAAGAGAACAATATTAAAAACCAAACTTACTTCTTTACTTGCCTTAAATTTCTCATAATCACACTTTATAACCTAAGTTAACGTATAGCTTAAGTCTTTATGTACTCTTTCATACCCTGATCCAGAGAGTAATGTGTGTGTGTGTGTGTGTGTGTGTGTGTGTGTGTGTGTGTGTGTGTGTTATGGTAAATATTTGCTGAAAAGAGCAAATGGGTTGAAAAACAAACTTATGCAACAAATATCTGCCACAAATGTTAAAAGAAGCATATAGATATAGCATGAAAGGGTATGTTTACTGCTGAGTGTTTTGGGATAAGTTGGAGTAAGTAATTTAATCCTTTGGAAAACTATGTAAAATATTTTGAAAACTATTTCCCCATTCCTTCTCCATGAGGTATTTTCTATGAAGGTCAATAAATACAGAACAAAGCTCTTTGTTAGAAGCACCATTAACAATAGAAGTAAGGACCGCAGGTGAAGAGATTGTATGTAATTTTACTATGTTAAAATTAAAACTTTCCTTTTTGATTAGACAAAAAAGGGCGACCTGCTATGGGATGATCTTTCTGTATGCTGTGAGTATGTATGGCCCCCACTGGATAATAAATAAAGCTTCATTGGCCCATGGCAGGGCAGAATAATGTTAGGCAGTATATTCAAACTGAAGACTAGAGGAAAAAGGGTGGAGTGAAGGGAGATGAGAGCCCACCACAGAAGAAGCAACAATGTGCCAATGGACTGGTAATACTACAGCCACACCAAGGGGCTGGGCAGGACACAAAGAAACTTCTGACTACAACAGACAGATACAGGCATAAATTGATCCACCTCATCTGAAAGAAAGGCCACTTGTAAACTAATATTAAGCCAATAAATGTAAAGTAAATAAAAAATAAATACATTAGATACAGTAGAGGCAACCATAGGCATACAGGGAATAGGAACAGATTTACATATTTACATATTACATATTTACAAATATAACATATTTACAAAACAGAAAGATCACAGACATGCCAGACACCACAGAAACCAAAGAGACGAAAGACATTGGGAGAGAAATGAAGAAGTAAAGGTTGGGCTCATTCTTGGTCAGATTGATTCAAGGGGAAGTGATGAGTTTTTATTCTGTAATGTTATGCTGACACATGTTGGTGCCTTAAAGGCTATCCTTAATGTACTGTACATAAATCCACATATCATTACTGTTATGCTAGATGAGAGAAGTTGATAGTATAGCTCCTAAAATTAGCTTATGCTGAAGTAATTGGAAAATATAAAGAAACGGATCTCATAGAATGGCTGGGAGTAGAATAGCTTGAGAATATAGGCAGTTTGTGAGCATGTACCCACTCATAATATGAGTGGCTGTCAGAGTTTACTAACAATAGCAAGATGTGGTGTGAGACTGTACATTCAATTTGTTATATATGACAGTAATAGGCTCTGAAAAGGGTAGAAAAGGTATATTGAAAGTTTTATCATAAAGAAACAATGGCTCAAAATGGCAATGTTATTTGTGATTTAAAATTATATAGTTCAGTTTAAACAGGATTAAAATCATTATAGGATACCTCATAAAAGTAATTTTAGTTTTTATAAGAGAGGTAAACTTAGTTAAAAAATTAAAACACTGTTAAATACCTAATAATTTTCACAAACCTGATTTTTAAAAAAGATCCATAAAAATAGCTTCTTTGAAACTCTATTAGATGTTACTACAAAAAAATTATAGAGTAGATTGAAAACACACACACACACAAACACACACACAAAGAAAAAATTAAAAGTAAAATACATTGGGAAACATGTGAAGTCCAGTAAGAAAATTGAAACGCTACTTGAGATGATAGAGAAGGGTATAAAAATTAATTTCACTCAATGAAATGTGGGAAAACCTTAAATTCCATATCATAGAGGCAAAGTCAAAGATGAAAAAGATCATCTAGATAATGATGGGTAAAAAGGACAGAGACATAATCAAAGAAATGTAACTATTTCTGAGGAAGAGAAAAATAGCAAGGAAATAAATAATTAAACCTTAAATAAAAGATAAAGATTTTGGGGTGAAGAAAGTCTTGGGATAAAAAATTTGATGATTCATCAAGATTAGAAAGACTTAGTGTCTATCGAAAAGAAGGAGAAAAAAATCACAGTATCTTGTAAGAGATTAAAAGGGAAGTAGCCAATTAAAAATGAAAAAGTACTTAAACAGATACTTCACAAAATATACAAAAATATTTTTTTAAAAAAATCAAACAAAGAAACAAACAAACAAACAAACAAACAAAAATAAACACTACTCCACAACCACAGGAACTCTCATTAGTCAGCAGAGTAATGGTAATTAAGTCTACGATAAGCTATGAGACATCCCTACAAGGATGGTTAAACACCAGCAGATGATGGGGAACATGTAGAAGAAATGAAGTTCTCTCACATTGCTGTTAAGAGAGCAAATGTCCAAGCCATGATGGGAAAAGATTTCATGTTTTTCCAACTATTAGCTAGTATCTTTTTTATTTATTTATTTTATTATTATGTGTTTTAATTTTATACATCAGCCATGGGCTCCCCTGTCCTCCCTGCTCCTGCCCACACCCCCAACTTCCCCCCAGCCCCTTCCCTCCATTCCCATGTCCTCCAGGACCAAGACACCCCTGGGGATTCATTTAAACCTGGTGGATTCAGTACAGGCAGGTCCTGTCCCCTCCTTCCAGACTGAGCATGTGTTCCTGTGTAAGCCCAAGGTTCCAAACAGCCAGCTCATGCACTAAGGAGAGGTCCTAGTCCCACAGACTGAGTGTCTCCCAAACAGTTCAAGCTATTCAATTGTCTCATTTATCCAGAGGGCCTGATCTAGTTGAAGACCCTGGCATTAACCCGCACACCTATGAACATATAATTTCTGACAAAGAAGCCAAAAATGTACAATGGAAAAAAGAAAGCATCTTCAACAAATGGAGCTGGCATAACTGGATGTCAATGTGTAGAAGGCTGCAAATAGATCCATATCTGTCACCATGAACAAAACTTAAGTCCAAGTGGATCAAAGACCTCAACATAAATCCAGTTACTCTGAACCTGAGAGAAGAGAAAGTAGGAAGTACTCTTGAACGCATTGGCACCGGAGATCACTTTCTAAATATAACACCAGTAGCACAGACACTGAGAGAAACAATCAATCAATGAGACCTGTTGAAACTGAGAAGCTTTTGTAGAGCAAAGGACATGGTCAACAAGACAAAGCAACAGCCTACAGAATGGGAAAAGGCCTTCACCAACCCCACATCTGACAGAGGGCTGATATCCAGAATATATGAAGAACTCAAGAAATTAGACCTCAAAATGCCCAACAGTCTAATTAAGAAATGGGCTATAGAACTAAACAGAGAATTCTCCACAGAAGAAGTTCAAATGGCTGAAAGACATTTAAGGAATTGCTCAACATCCCTAATTATCCGGGAAATGCAAATTAACTAGTATCTTATCTTAGCAAATGTCCAATACAAGACATGAAAATCCAGATCCCCCCAAATCTACAAAACATATTTTATAATGGTTTAGCTATTAATGACCCCAAACAAGAAACAGCCTGATCATCAATAAACAAGAGAACAAAATACCAATTTTTGGTGTTCCCCCCAAAAATGATGTTACAATATTTAGAAAAGAAAGGGAGGGCTGAGCACCCTTCACAATAGATAAATTGTAAAAATCACACAAAAGGAAAGAAGAACTTGACAACTTAGTTTTATAAAATTCTAGAATAAGAAAAAACAATAGATATGATTAAAATCAAATTGGAGTTACTTTTGTCTTGTATTTGATTAATTGGGAGTGCACACTGAAGGACATTCTGAGGCAACAAACCTGGTTGAAATGGATGTCAATGCTGATGGAATTTATTTTATGTGAAAGGCTTGGTTAGCAGCTAGTAGATCATGGGGGAATCTAACCATGCCAGTGGATTAATCTATTGATGAATTCATAGCTGAATGGACTTTTAGGAGGCTAAGCTAGGTTGAAAGAAATAGGTCACAGGAGGGGTGACCTTGTAACATCTGTCTTTTCCCTTGCCCTTCCTGTCCTGTCTTTCACCATCTCCTAAATCCGGAGAGGAGTCTTTGATCCAGCATCATCCCATGGTGACATACTACCTTACTATGCATTCACTCAGAAACTGCCAGTGAAAATACATCTCCCCCTTTCACTTGTTTTTCCCATATGTTGTCTCAAGGGTGTAAAGTTGGCTAAAGTAGGTGTTTTGGCTTAAAGAGTTTTTTCTTCTTTTTTTCTCCTTTTTTAATTTATTATATTTGTGTTTTAATTTTACACATCAGCCATGGGTTCCCCGGTCCTACCCCCTCCCGACCCCACCTTCCCCCCAGCCCCTCCCCTCCATTCCCATCTCCTCCAGGGCCAAGACTCCCCTGGAGATTCAGTTCAACTTGGTGGATTCAGTACAGGCAGGTCCAGTCCCTTCCTTCCAGGCTGAGCCAAGTGTCCCTGTGTGAGCCCAAGGTTCCAAACAGCCAGCTCATGCACTAAGGACAGGTCGGGGTCCCACTGCCTGGATGCCTCCCAAATAGTTCAAGCTATTCAATAGGCTCACTTATCCAGGGGGCCTGATCCAGTTGGGGGCTCCACAGCTTTTGGTTCATAATTCGTTTGTTTCCATTAGTTTGGCTATTTGTCCCTGTGCTTTTCCAGTTTTGGTCTCAACAATTCACACTCTTCTTTGTTTGTTTGTTTGTTTGTTTGTTTGTTTGTTTTTCGAGACAGGATTTCTCTGTGTAGCTTTGCACCTTTTCTGGAACTCACTTGGTAGCCCAGGCTGGCCTCAAAATCACAGAGATCCACCTGGCTCTGCCTCCTGAATGCTGGGATTAAAAGCCTGTGCCACCACCTTACAGTCCCTCCTCTTTCTTGACAATTGGACTCCTGGAGCTCCACCTGGGGCCTGGCAGAGGATCTCTGCGTCCACTTCCATCAGGGGGCTTAAAGAGTTTTGTGTCTTACATTATTTAAATTACACTTTGACAAAAGGTGGATAGAAGCATCAATGTAGTAGAAAGTATGATTCAAAAATGGTTGGATAGCATAGAAAAATTATTACTTTTTGTGTGCATGTGGAACTGTATACATAAGTGTGTGCATTAGTTTGTGGAGCCCAGAGGTCAAGCTTGTATGGCACTACCTCTTTATTTTTGAGTGGGAGTCACTCAGTGGGACCTGGGGCTCACTAATTAGACTAGATGTCTAATTACTGACCACTAGAGATATCCCTTTTTCCAAGTTTCTTGTTCTGAGATTACAAGTCTGGCCATGGTGGATTTTTCCCATTCACATTCTAGGGGTCCTGGGGATTGACCTTGGGTCCTCATATCTCTCCAGTTTCCATACCAGTTTTTAATAGTGCAGATTTCTATGGATTTAGTAACATACACACAAATAGAGAGAAAAAAAGTAGTAGGCAATAAATTGGTGTTTTTCTCTGCAAGAAGTATCTGTGACGATGTATGTTTAAACTTTTCTCTGCATTTCAATATAAGGTGATATTCAGTTGACCTCTATTCAAGGACTGCATCTGTGCATCAGCCAACTGCAGATCAGAAACATTTAGAGAGAAGCTGTATTTACATGACTGTCTTCCTAAGAAATACAGTTTAGCAGCTATTTAGACAAAACATTTTAGCAGTTATTATAAACATCCTTGAAATGTATTAAATCATATGGGACCCTAGGGCTTGAGAGATGGCTTGGCAGTTAAGAATACTTAACAGTTCCTGTGGAGAGAGAACCTGGTTTGGTTCTCAGTACCCACATAGGGGTTCACAACTGTCTGTAACTCCAGTTTCAGGAGATTTAATGACCTCTTCTGGCATCTGTGTGAGTGTACATACATATGTGCAGGCAAAACACCTCTACATGTAACATAAAATAAAGAAATATTAAAGAAATAAAAAAAGATAGATGGAAGGATATCCATAGGTTACATGTTAACAGTCTTCTATTTTATGCAAAAGACTTGAGCATCTGTAGATTTTGAAATCTGTAGAAGGTCTTATTACCAATGCCCAACTTTTACTGAAGAATGATTCTAATGGTTTAAAAAAAATCAGAAGAACAAAATAAGCAGAACAAATACATTCTTTTCAAGTAGGAAATATGTGGTTATTTGTCAGTAGGTAAGACAGTGCAAACTGTATAGTATAGATGAACTTACTGTGGACTGTTATATTTTATGTCTTATTTCTCTATTGTATTTTTGACATGAATAAGAAAGGCCTAGCTTATTTATGGAATGATTTATTAATCATCTCCTATCCAGGTTCTCATCTGTCATCCTTGCTCTGTATTTCATAAGACACAGACATATTTAGAGTACTGCTTGACCTTATTGATTTGTGGGTAGCTGATTTTCTCTTCAAAATTCTTGTAGCTTTTTAATTCTTTATTCTAGATATTTAAGATACTTTAATGAGAAAAGTAATGAAATTACATATGACAATAAATAATATAGAAGTAAATATGATGTATTGTGCCACTCTCATTCCAGGCTTATTGAAATCAGCATATAATCTAAACTGCAGAAGAAATATATGCATTAAGAGATGGTTTGCCATTGCTTTTTATGCTTGTTTAATGAATTAACAGAGACACAAGAATGTTAAGTACATGGACCAACATATTTACTCAGTTTAACAGTCAAAAACTTGAGCCAAACATGCATACACCAAATTCAGTTCTTTAAATTATCATCAGTCTATCAGCTTTAGTCTTTGTAGTAATGGAGAAAGCATTAAGCTTTGCATTATCTTTCAGAAATAATTACATAAAATTGTTTTAAATCACTTCATTTGAGATATGATAAACTGTGTTCTTATACTACATTTTGGCAACCAAATGACACAATGCCTCTAAGTATATATATATATATATATATAATAAAGTACTGGTTGTCTTTCCACCACTCTGTGTTCCAAAGCTACCCTCTGTGGCTCAGTCTGTGATATTAGAACATTCATCCTCTGAGAGAAGGCAAAATGATAAGTTTTTTCATAGGGTTAGGAAAAGGCCCCAGATGTACACCAGAAGAGTAATGGCTCTTGGTTTCTATAACAACATGTCTCTTAAAGGCCCCTGCAATGTGAGTTGACTACCAGCATCTGGCAGCTCTCCATGGTACCTCCTTTGCATCCTGGAGGATAATTGCCTAGTACAGACTCCCAGAGGAGACTTCCTCACACAGTGTGACCCATTGAACCCTTTCCAAACTAGCCTGGTATTCTGACATTGGATGAAAGAGTCCTATTGTAGACCCTTTTTCCTGTGCACTGTATGTTGCATGTAATGGTCAACATTAATTGTCAGTTTGACGGAAACTAAAATCACCAGTGTAGAAGGAAATCTTAATTATGTTCATTGATGTGGGAAGTCCCATCTTAATTGTGGAAGATACCACATCCTGGGCATATGATCCTGCACTGTATAAAACAGAGAAAGTGAGCTGGACACTAGAAAGCATGCACTTATCACTTCCTGTTTCTTGTCTGTGAGTGCCATGGGAACAGCTCCCTTGAGCGCCTGTATAACTATAACCTGGAACAAAGTAAACCCCCTTGCTCTTAAGTTGCTTTTGTGGGAAAGCAACTTTGGGAAATGCCTCATACTGTGAAAGCTGTAAGGGAGAAATAAAAGAAAATATGGAGAAAATTATGTCATTTCAGACAATAGTATGTTAGTGCATTTTCACTTAGTTGTTTCAGCTACAGTTTGTGAAGATATTTACCCATTGTAACAAAGGAAGTCACACAATTACCAATTCTTCTTTTGTTACTTTCAAAAGTAGGTTCTAGAGGAAAACACTGTTCATGTTACAGCATAAGCAGAGCAGTGTGTTAAAGCACTTCATTTTGATGAATAGCTTCATATTCAAAAATTTATTTTCAGGGAAGAGAAATACCTATCATGGGGTTTTGTCCACACTTAAAAACTTCTTCTAGACTATCTTTACCAAAATCCCAAGCAGATGTCAAGCTGAACTGTGTTACTATGGCAAAGACAAAACTATGTTTTTTCTTTTTCTGTGAGTACATGGGACTACACACTAGCATGTATATACACTTCATGTGTAATTGTCTATTACAGTTATGTTAATAATAATCCTCAGTTACCCTATTAAACTTCATTGTTTCCTTTCAAAGTATATTAAAGGAATAGTGAGTGCTGTGCAAATACTGTTTGCTGGAGGAAGGAAGGATGAAGAATCTGAAATATCAAATGCTTTTATTTTAGTGTATTCCTCTTCTCTGTAGTGTTGATCTATTTGATGTTTTGAGAGGAAAAACTGACTTTCAAAGGGTTATGCATGTTAATTTATGTTATAATGTTTGCATGGACTTCTTTACTCTGTTCAATGCAGATTAAGATTATGAATATAAATTTAATTTTGATTTTGAGATGGAGGAACATCCCAGTGAATACAGCAACATTAAAATTATATCCTATAAAGAATAATGAATTTTGCTAAAAATACAGGTAAAACATTTATTTATAGAGCAGCAAATAGAAAAACAAACTAATAAATGGTCATGTGAATTAATTCCCGAAAGTGGAAAGGATGTAAGAAGTAGAACAACACTGCATAAGTAAATTCCAGTCTTTGTGAGTCCTACTTTTTCAAGAACACCATGTGGATGGTATATATTGATTGTTCTGTATTGTTATTGACAATGCCTAATTCTGTGCTAGTGAACCCAATTCCTTTTGTTTTGCCAATAAAACAATATGCTAAATGTTTCTAGGTAACATTTCTCAAGTAAGATGAGTGGACTAAAGGGTAAATTGTGTAATTGTGTGACTAAATGGGCCACTCTACAGTGTTCACAGCAAGATCTCTCTCTCTCTCTCTCTCTCTCTCTCTCTCTCTCTCTCTCTCTCTGTGTGTGTGTGTGTGTGTGTGTGTGTGTGTGTGTGTGTGTGTGTATTTTGGTTTTGGTTTTTCTTTTAAATTTGGTTTGCAGCAAGGGTGTTTGCAAGGGAAGGACAAATGCAAGGGGACTAGGGAATGGGGAGATAAGTGGGGTTGGAATGCATGATGTCAAATCCACAAAGAATCATTAAAAATAAAATAAAAAAGAAGAAACCATGAAAATGCTAAATATGGGTATTTTTACCCAGAATAAGAAAGAAAAAGAAGACAACAAGAGCCTAAAATAAGCCAAGGTGTTTGGAAGAGGGAGATGAAAAACATGTTCATGACCACTATGCCTTTAGCTAAGGGGTAATTATTTCCTCATCCATTTTTTATTAAACAACCAAAGCCACATTTACACACTGTTTCATTTATCATTTTACATTGGTAGATTAATTCCCCATTCAAAGCCCCAGTCATTTCAAGTTATTCTTTCAAGAGTTCATAAAATTATGACATGTATTTGAGATGATGTTTTTCAGATGCACCATTTTTTTTTGTAAAGCATAATCCATAGCCAGTCAGTTGTTTTTAAAATTGGGAAGCCATCTAGTCATACACATGATTTTATGGTAGGTATTGAGTGTGCACTGATAGTTTATTAGGTACTGAGTGTGAATTATAAAGCCTGGCATCCAAAAACTTACTCAGAGTACATGGGCACATCTGAGAGAAATGCCACAAAATAATTCACCATAGTTATTCATGTCTTGAAGAAATTTTCCAAAAACAAACTTTCAAGGAAGCAAAATCTACATTCTGAATTTCTATTTAAAACTATATAGTTTTGGATTTACACAATGTGACTAGTCATTTTTATGTAATATTCCAATCACTCTTCACAATATACCTGAGATAGTATTAATCTTACTACCTTCTAAGAAGAAATTACAGCCTACTCCTTGACATTACTAGTAAAACTTTTATGTTATATAATTTGTGATGTCTAGAAGAATGTTTAAATATGAAAATTTCAAAGAACAAATAAAAATCATTTTTGTTTCATCTTACTCTGTTTTATCTTGTCATGTTTGGTTGTTATCTCTTAGAACCCTGTTCTTTTTAATGAAAGACAGAAAGTGGATCTGAAGATGAGATGAGGTGAGGAAGAACTGGGAAGAGTGGGGAGAAGGTATACTATAATCAGGATATATTGTATGAGGAAAACAAATCTTTAAATGAAAACATAAAAGAGACTAACAAGAGAAGAGTTCACAAATTAATTTAACTTTCCCCCTTTCCTTTCTCTTTTTCTTTTTTTTTGGGAACCAGAAACATTGCAAGGAAATGAAAACCTCAATAATTGGGGAAAATATATGTATTTTATGGTTTGTCTTGATAAAGTGGAGAAAATCCAGGAGGAATAATATGGGATGAAGGTACACATATAATCACCTAAGTAAAACAGATGGAATTTACTCTTTCTATACAACATTAAAAGAACACACTAAGTTAATACATCTTAGAAAATGTTTGTGTTATACCAGCTGAGCATTGTCATTCTTTTTAAATAGATAGAATGTTTATTTATAATTGATAAGCCAGTTTATGCAGTCACTCTAAGATATGATATATACATACATATATATGATAGACATAATTCAAGGCTGTATTAACCTTTCTTTGTAGAAATCAATGGTATAATATATATCCTGCATCATTAATATTATACTCAGGTGCAGTCTTTCTTTTAGCTAAATAGATAAAAGTTAATGTGCAACTGAATGATATTTTGAATGTTAATTAAACTAATATCTCCAAGAGATTATACTATTTTTGTTCTAGTATGAACACCTTTCTCTACTCATTCCACAGCCACACATGGTTAGATACTCCTTTGTCTTTGCTCTTTGAATAAGAAAGTTCGTTTCTGAGTATTATGATAATGTTTATTGCCTTAATTATTAATAGTGATGTTCACATTTCATATGATTTTTATCTGATTCTAATTTACTTTGGTTCTTCATCATTGCCCATTTTTATATTTGATTGTATTCCTGATAGTAACATATTAATATGCTGATAGCTAGAAGTATTGTGAACTTAATTCTATTTTTCTAGTCTTTTAACACTAGTTAATATATTGCTTATAGAGCAGAAGTTTAGATGCATTTATGATAATTTATTCTTTTATTAAGACTTTGGAGTTTCTTTTTCTAGTGTTCCTTATAAATGCTCTATGAAGTACAACATCATTTTGCCTTTTTTTCCAATTATTTCTTACAGTGTAGAGGTTTAAGTTTTTAGATTTAACTTTAAACCACATGAACCAAATTTTGTGTACAAAGAGACATTATTTTGCTTTCTTTAAGTTCCAATTACTATTCTCAGGGATATTGTGGGACTTTGGTTTTATTCCTCCAGACAAATTTACTATTTTGCTGTTTACATCAGTGTACAGGATTAACTGCAAACTCAGGAGTGGAGGTATGGTTTTGGTGTATCTCCAAGACCTCAAACTTGGATGGGGTTTGGTTGGGAGCCATGACTCCGTGATTCAAGAATTACTTACAGATAGAATTATTTTGTTTATTCCAGCACAATGCTTGAGGCAACCACATTTTTAGTCTGCCTTCCAATTCATGCATAGCCTACTGCACTCTGTAACTTGACCCAGCTCCTCATTCTATATGAACTCAGGGCCTAGTAACCTAAATCAATCTCATGCATTCATCTTTGAAGTCAAAATTCTAGCTATTAACATAAACAAAAAATAGACAGCTTCTATACTTCCTGTCTCCCTAGGTTTGTACTTTTATTCTATCTCCAAATATTTATCAAAAAATACCCTATACTTTCCAAAGAATTAGATGTACAAACATTAATTAATATTTTGGTACCTAATAATAATTTCAAAAAGCATGACCCATGTTTTGTCAGGAAAGAGACATTTTTAAACCTTTGAAAATGTATTTTATAGTAAGCATTTTCTATCTTGTTTAATTACTATATGCTTTGTACGAGATAATTTAATTGAAATACTTGAGAGTTTCCATATAGCCCTGAATAACAGTTCTTAAACTAGTTGAGACCAGCAAAATATCCTATTTACTTGAGAGAAATGCAAAGTTTTGGATGTAATGTAATACCTAGCACTCTACATGGTCAGAAATTGAAGTGAACACAGCAGGATTCCAGATGATTTTGGCATAACCTCAAGTTGAGAGTTGGCATTGTAATACATTGTTAGTTTCCATCACTGTAGGATCAAAACATTAGAATGATTTGTTGTGTTTCTTGAGGATTTTATATGCTTGCTTCCAGTGCTTGAACTGATATTTATTAAACATGTATCTAAAACATTTCAATTATTTTGTTACACAATTTTTGTGATTCTGCGAATTTTTTAATTTGTTTTGTGTATTTTGAGATTGAAAGCCTGGCCTGTTGAAAACTATAGTTTCTTGGTTACTTTTAAAATTTCTATTCTCTAAATTTTGGTTTGATTTTGTCTATTTATTTCTTGAAAATACAATAACAATGTCAACTTACTGTTTTAAGTAAGATTTAAAAATTTTTTTTTTAGATTATGGTATAATTTCCTCCTTGACTTTTCTCTCTGCAAACCCTTCCATACATGCAACCTCCTCTTGCTCTCTTTCAAATTCATGGTCCCTTTTTAATTATATATGTGCGTGTGCATGTTAACTTATGTGTATCTGTGCATTTCTAAATACATAAATATAACCTTTTTTGTCTGTTTAATGTTTTATGTATATAAGTATATACATGCATAAGACTATTCTGTCTGTTTTCACCCTTTTTTGGTTACCTGTAGCTCTTTAAGGCTCCTGGAGCTTTCCCCCAATACATGGTAATATAAATATTGGTGTCTTCCCTGCTCAGGTATTATTTAGGCATGTTGGCTCAATTTTATGGACATAGCTTCTTTCATTTCTTGCAGACACAATTTCACAGCAAATTCCCTGATCCTCTGTCTGGCTCTTACAATTTTTAGCTCTTTCTTACTCAGTGATCCCTGAGCCTTAAGTACAGGAGTTGAGTGTAGATGTGTCCATTGGTAATGGGATACACAACTCTGCATTTTAATCAGTTGTAGTTTTCCACAATTGTCTTTATGTGTTGCAAGATGTTTCCTTGATGAGGTATAAGAACTACATTAATTTGTGAGTATAAGGTCAAATACTAAGTATGCAGTTAGGGATTATGATCATTTCAAAAATTATCTTTGTCTCTTCTCCTCCAACACTCATGAGTTCATTAGCCCTGGGCCATTGGCTAGGTTTCCAATATAAGACACGTTTTCCCTCTTGTTCAACAATCTTAAGTCTGATTAGAGAGTAGTTTGCTTTTGATTAATATTTATTTAAGTCTTTCTTATTTTGTAGTACATTCCAATTTTTGAAAGTGTCTGTTATACGATTTTTTTTCCTACCCCCTCCAGACCCCGCCCCCACCTTCCCCCCAGCCCCTCCCCTCCATTCCCATCTCCTCCAGGGCCAAGATTCCCCTGGGGATTCAATTCAACCTGGTGGATTCAGTACAGGCCTTGGAATACATATTTATAAAGAATGTGATCAATTTATATTTATTTCAATTATCTCTTTTTGATATTATAGACTCCTCAACTACTATGTAGATTTTGTTAACTCTTTTCTTGCTCTCCTTTGAATTATTTATAGTCTCTTTTTTCTCTCTAGTAGTTTAAAAATTATTTTATTTAAACATTTTATTTGTTAATTTAAAAACTTTAACATGTTAACTAAACAAAATTAATTTTAATCAATTCCTTTTTTTTTCTAAGAACAATATACTCATCTAAGAATGATTTTGCTGATCACCTGCCTTCTGTATTTTATGTCATCATTTGATAATTCAGTCCTCACTGGAACCCTTGAGTTTGAGGTCCTCAAGATTTCCTCCACCTCAGTCATTCACTAGCATTCATAGAATCCAGAAAAACTTCCATTCAGGTCTTCTTTATTACAACTGAAGCATACAGATTAAATTAAGAAAATGGAATTCAGAAGAGGCTGCTAGTTGTGTGGACACTGCTTTATCTCTTAGCAATTTGTGAAAATATGTATGGAGTATAACCAACTGAATCTCCAATAAAATTTAAATCATTTTCTCCATTTCGAATTTCTTGTGTATTTATACCAGTGTAATTTTCCATGTAACTCTGCATATATTAGAACATAAGTAGACTTTGGACTTTTAGCATTCAGAGTGGAGGGTTTTCACCATTGACTTTTCGGCTTGTTGCATGTTTGTGTCAGGACTCTGTTTTTCCTCCATATCTGTAAGCTTCTTGGAAAACATATTGCTGAGTGAATTAACACAGGATTCCATTCTGCACCTCCTCATCCTGCATCCCTCTGTGCTTTCCTTAGTCATTAGAACATGGGAACTCTTAATTTTAGTACTTACATAGTCTTTTAACTCTAGAAACAAATTACAAGAAGAAACTTGCCTTTTTCATAATTCCTTGACTTATTCTCTCTCCATTTATTTCTCTAGCATTCTAGAATTTATATTGGTTTTATGTTTCTGCATTTCTCAAGCAATTGTTCATAAAATCCACACTTCCCCTCCGTTTCTGTTATGGAGGTTTTGAACTTACATCTCAGTCATTTCCATTTTCTACCCCATTTTCATTGTTTTTTTTTTAAACTCTCACTATTTACAAAATGTGAGGACTTTAGAATAGGGATGACAATGGACAAGAAAAGTTCCAATGGTTTGTTTTATTCCTGCAAATACTCAAAACACAATTTCCCACAGTTTTAACTATCTTCCTGTTAGAAAAACAGCTATTTGGAAGTGGTTTACCAGGACAGATGGATCACTCTATGGAATAGCATCAGCATAAAATATAAAAAATAAATAAATATGATAGCTTGCTGCTAGATGTGAGGATAAGGATTACCAAAATTTTAGCAAAAAAAAAAAATCAAGTGAAAGCCTTTAAATTTAAAACATAGTATCTATTTATACTCACCAGAATGCTCAAATTTATTAATTAAAATGTATAGTTATATGACCTGTTATTCCTTTCCTAAAGTTTAATCTAAATTATCCCATGTGAAATTGGGAGGAGGTACTAAAATGTATTATTTCTTGATATTGAATACCATGTAAAGCCATGGACTATATCATGTGATATTATCTTCTGAAAGAGAAATACAGTATTATTAGGGCCTGCCAGTGAAGATACTGAAATAACAGTTCTTAGCGTTGTGAAGCAGTGTCACAAAATGAGTTTGAAGGTGATGTGTCAAGTTCTTCCTTGATAATTATGAAAATCGGTGGTCCTGTCATGTTTCTGTGAAATAAACATGTATCCAGTAATCAGTCTGATTACTATCTAGGACGGTAAGAATTGAAATATTAGGCCAAATAAACTACTAACTGAACAAGTTTCCAATTCCATGTGACCAAATACTAATTTTTTTAGGGCAATGTTGAGTTTGTGGACAGGCTTCTTGTCACAGCAATGTTGAGATGCTATTGTTCACAAAGTTCTAAGTGTCCCAGCTTAGGACTTCATGTACCCTTCTAACTGAGTGCTCATACACTGTTTCATCATCTTGGAAATTCTAAATGAAGAATCATAACTATGACATGCAGAATTTATTCATAGGGCATTATTTTAGCTCTGTCCCTTATTTATAGATGTACAAGCGCATGACTTTGTAATGTAACTTCACAAAAATGAAGGTTCATGCTCTATCATTTGTGTTTTCATGTTTTTTTAAATAGTATATATCGAATACTAAACATTAATAAACTGACTGAGAAAATGGGTACTTAAAATAAACTACCTGACTTAACTTTGGAAAATACTTTTTAAAACCTCAAAGTTTTTGCAATTGAATTTATAATTCAATGTTTTTAATTAGCAAACACATGTAATAATTTTTTTCCCACTCTTCATATCTGAAATGCCTCAGATTGAAGGCTGTTTCTACAGCAGTAGCATTTTTAACCGAGATGAAAAATAGTCAAAATAGTCCTCTCCAATTCTTAAAATTTACTAAAATATGTCCATGTACATTATGATCAACTTAGAAAAATCCCAAGATAGAGTAATTCTCATTTCACTCAGTAAAGTATTCTTCACTTAGAAGCAGAGTATAATTAACCTCAGCCTTAATTATTTCACCTTCAGCTTAGAATCCAGTGCCCACCCTGGCTGCAGCTCATTAGGAAACATGAATATTTATTGAAATGAGCCATTAAGTCTGAGACATATGGAAGGGTTCCTATTTCTCCCTATTCCTCATGATGTTTGATGTCCCTCTATCACTTTACTGACTCTGCATCTACAATTCTTTTCCTTTTCCTATTTATTTCTTCTTCTCCTCACAAATCCTTTCTTCCTCTTCTTCACCAGATCCTACTCTCATTTCAAGGACCTGTGCACCCTTCCCCAGTTAATATTCTCCTAAAATGTCTCTGAGTCCAGGCATAGCAGTGTGCTTCCTATTGCCCTCCATGGTGTCTATTGTCTGCTACTTCTTTTCTACACATTTGAAAGTTTGCTTAAGAGATAAACTGCTCATAGATACAGCCTTCATCTTCAAATATTTACCATCCCAGCAATAAGAGCCAGGTTTCAGAGTACACACTCCATAAATGTTTGCTAAGTTATGGCTCATTTATTTGTCTCTAATAATAATTCTTTTCTTTCCATTTCATTTGTATTTCACCCCTTCTTTTCTATCCTAGGATAGCCTCAATTTTCCTGTAAAGTGGAGGAGGATGACCTTGCCTCCTGATCCTCCTTTGTACACTTCCTGAGGCCTGGAGTTGCAGGTGTGTACCACTACAATGTGGCCATAATTCTTTAGTAACTGGTTTCTAGCTGCTTCTCTAAAGCTTTGCAGAATGACCTTATCTCTTAGTTACTTTTTCATTCTTTCTTTCATTTGTGTTTTTGTATGTTTTTACTTCATTATTCATCCTTCCCTCCTTCCATGTCATACTTTGCATCCTTCTATCTTTCAAAACTCATTACATCAGAGTAGCAACTTTTTTTAGATGTTTCCTAATCTTCATTACTGACTTCCTTTCTTTTTTTATAATTTATTCTCTTAAACCAATCTTGCTAGGTTTGCATCATTAATATCTCTCCTTGAACTTCTCTGTGTAGATAGATCAGTTACCTCTCCTGATGTGTTATTTTGGAACACTGATAGTCACGTGAGCCATGCCAGTCTGGGTAATCACATGGAGTCATGAATTCACTTTAAGATGCAGACATCTTGAGTTTCACCTTTGTACTGACATTCTAATTTCAAAACTATTATGCAATGAAATTCCCATGTAAGCATGCCTAGAATAACCAGCCCTGGTGTGGTTCCCATATGTGTGGCTTCCAAGTCTTCAGCCAGCTTGATGATTCAGACTGAAATCCTTGCTCTCTGCTGCCCTATTTCAGTGGGTTCTTTCTATGGCAGGACTAAACAATAACCTGTAGTTCATGATGCAGAGTTGAAAACCAAGAAAGGAAGAGTTTTCCACACTTTGTGCTGGGGATAGGGGTTGCTATAAGGATCCTATAGCTGTGTGTTTGCTCTAATCTCAAAGGACTATAAAAAACCCAAGAATAAACTCAATCTGATTTTAGGGAATTGATTGCTCAGACTTTTCTCCCAATTTCACTGCGTATATTTGTCTACAAAAACATATGAAGTCACATAATTTTTAAGCGAATAAAACCAAAATATCTTAATTAAGCCATTGCTTAAATGCCATTTTTCACTGTGGATGATTATTACATACTAATTTAAATGATGCCTCTTCCCATTGCTCCTGGTTTCCTTTTTTTATATTTCTATCATTTTGATAGATCATTTTTTCTTATTGCTGTTATCCATTGTGTCTTCTCTGCTGTTAAACTTATGTAAAAGGGTGTTTATTTTATTCATTTTCTGTTTCAGCCATTCATATTACAAACACCTGGCATAGTACCTGGCATATATAGGTACTGAAAATGTTTATTTAGTGAGCAGTGAGTGGACAATAAATGTTTAATTCTTATATTCTTCCACCCAAATATTGAAAATATATTTAACTTTTTGTAACTTTAAGCATGAATGGATGGTTTCAAGGGATATTTATGGGTGCTAACTGTTGTGATGGCATCATTCTTTAAAATTAAGTATGACCATGTACATGCTCAGAATGAGTTCCTGGGTTTGATTATTAACCAGTGGACACTTTCCAGCATTCCAAAGTACTGACTTGTAGTTACCATGTGAATACTTCATGAATAGACCTTTCATTATCTATTGCTAGGAATAGCCAACTCTGAGCTATTTCTTCTGACTGGGTCCATGATTTCACTCTTATATTTGCATTTACTCACTGACTATATCTGACAGTGACTTAAATGTACATAGGGAAATTAGTAAAAACAACAAACAAACAAACAAAAAAACAAAACAAAAACTTTAGATGAATCCATTTTAAGAAATTTTTTATATTATATTTGTGTTTTAATTTTACACATCAGCCATGGCTTCCCTGTCCTCCCTCTTCTTGCCCCCACACCTACCTTCACCCTATCCTCTCCCCTCCATTCCCATCTCCTCCAGTGCCAAGACTTCCCTGGGGATTCATTTAAACCTGGTGGATTCAGTACAGGCAGGTCCAGTCCCCTCCTTCCAGGCTGAGCAAAGTGCCCTGAGTAAGCCTCAGGTTCCAAACAGCCAGCTCATGCACTAAGGACAGGTCCTGGTCCCACAGCCTGGATGCCTCCCAAACAGTTCAAGCTATTCAATTGTCTCACTTATCCAGAGGGCCTGATCCAGCTGGGGGCTCCACAGCCATTGGTTCATAATTCATGTGCTTCCATTCATTTGGCTATTTGTCCCTGTGCTTTTTGGAATCTTGGTCTCAACAATTCACACTCTTACAGTCCCTCCTCTTTCTCAACAACTGGACACCTGGAGTACCACCTGGGGCCTGGCTGAGGATCTCTGCATACACTTCCATCAGTTATTGGATGAGAGATCCAGCACGACTGTTAGGGTGTTTAGCAATCTGATCACCAGACTAGGTCAGATCAGGCTTTCTCTCGACCATTGACAGCAGTCTACAGAGGATATATCATTGTGGATTTCTGGGGACCTCTCGAGCACTCTCCCTATTCCTGTTCTCATGTGGTCTTCATTTATCATGGTCTGTTATTCCTTGTTCACCCTCTCTATTCTTGATCCGGCTGGGATCTCTTGCTCCCCTAAGCTTTCTTTCCCTCAAATCTTGCTCTTCATAACTCCCACTGTTGTCCAGGTTGTTCATGTAGATATCTTCCATTTCCCTGTCATTGGGGGATCCCTGTGTCTTTCCTAGGGTCCCATTTTCTAGGTAGCCTCCATGGAGTTGTGTAGTAGTCTAGACATCTTTGTTTTACATCTAGTATCCTCATATGAGTGAGTACATATTATGTTTGTCCTTCTGAGTCTGGGTTACCTCACTCAGGATGATTTTTTCTACATCCATCCATTTGCCTGCAAACCTCATGATGTCATTGTTTTTCTTTGCTGAGTAGTACTCCATTGTGTATATGTACCATATTTTCTTTATCCATTCTTCAGTTGAAGGGCATCTAGGATGTTTCCAGGTTCTGGCTATTATAAACAATGCTGATATGAACATAGCTGAGCAAATGCCCTTGTGGTATGATTGAGCATTCCCTGGGTATATGCCCAAGAGTGCTACAGCTGGGTCTCGGGGAAGATTTATTCCCAATTTTCTAAGGAAGCACCATATTGATTTCCAAAGTGGCTGTACAAGCTTGCATTCCCACCAGCAGTGGAGGAGAGTTCCCCTTGCTCCACATCCTCTCCAGCATAAGCTGTCTTCTGTGTTTTTTATCTTAGCCATTCTGACAGGTGTAAGGTGGTATCTCAGAGTCATTTTGATTTGCATTTCACTGATGACTAAGGATGTTGAGCAATTCCTTAAATGTCTTTCAGCCATTTGAACTTCCTCTGTGGAGAATTCCCTGTTTAGTTCTATAGCCCATTTCTTAATTGGACTGTTGGGCATTTTGATGTCTAATTTCTTGAGTTCTTTATATATTCTGGATATCAGCCTCCTGTCAGATGTGGGGTTGGTGAAGTCCTTTTCCCATTCTGTAGGATGTCACTTTGTCTTGTTAACTGTGTCCTTTGCTCTACAAAAGCTTCTCAGTTTCAACAGGTCCCATTGATTGATTATTTCTCTCAGTGTCTGTGCTACTGGTGTTATATTTAGAAAGTGATCTCTGGTGCCAATGTGTTCAAGAGTACTTCCTACTTTCTCTACTATCAGGTTCAGAGTAGCTGGATTTATGTTGAGGTCTTTGATCCACTTGGATTTAAGTTTTGTGCACGGTGACAGATATGGATCTATTTGCAGCCTTCTACACATTGACATCCAGTTATGCCAGCACCATTTGTTGAAGATGCTTTCTTTTTACCATTGTACATTTTTGGCTTCTTTGTCAAAAATTATATGTTTGTAGGCACGCTGTTTATTGTCAGGGTCTTCAACTCGATTCCATTGGTCCACATGTTGGTTTTTCTGCCAATACCAAGCTGTTTTTATTACAGTAGCTCTATAGTAGAGCTTGAGTTTGGGGATCGTGATGCCTCCAGAGGTTGTTTCATTGTACAGGATTCTTTTGGCTATCCTGGGTTTTTTGTTTTTCCATATGAAGTTGAGTATTATTCTTTCCAGATCTGTGAAGAATTGTGTTGGTAATATGATGGGGATTGCATTGAATCTGTAGGTTGCTTTTGGTAACATCGCCATTTTTACTATGTTAATCCTGCCTATCTATGTGCATGGGAGCTATTTCCATTTTCTGACATCTTCTTCAATTTCTTTTTTCAGGGACTTACAGTTCTTCTCATATAGGTCCTTCACATGCTTAGTTAGAGTACTCCCAAGGTATTTTATATCATTTGTGGATATTGTAAAGGGTGATGTATCTATGATTTCCTTCTCAGCCTATTTGTCTATTGTATATAGGAGGGCTACTGATTTTTTTGAGTTGATCTTGTATCCTGCTTTGTTGCTGAAGGTTTTTATTAGCTGTATCAGTTCCTTGGTTAAATTTTTGGGGTCACTCATGTATACTATCATGTCATTTGCAAATAGGGAAAGCTTGACTTCTTCCTTTCCAATTTGTATCCCCTTAATCTCCTTAAGTTGTCTTATAGCTCTGGCTAGAACTTCAAGTACTATATTGAATAAGTATGGGAGAGGGGACAGCCTTGCTTTGAGTTTCTCTCCATTTAACTTGATGTTGGCTGTTGGCTTGCTGTAGATTGCCTTTATAATGTTTAGGTATGTTCCATGTATTCCTGATCACTCCAAGACCTTTGTCATGAAGGGGTGTTGGATTTTGTCAAATGCCTTTTCTCCATCTAGTGAGATGATTGTGTGGTTTTTTTTCCTTGAGTTTGTTTATATGGTGTATTACATTGATGGACTTTCATATGTTGAACCTCACTTGCATCCCTGGGATAAAGCCTACTTGATCATGGTGGATAATTGTTTTGATGTGTTCTTGGTGTCCATTTGCTAGTATTTTACTGAGTATTTTAGCATCACTGTTCATGAGGGAGATTGGTCTGTAGTTCTCTTTCTTTGTTGCATCTTTGTTTGGTTTAGGAATCAGGGTAATTATAGCCTCATAGAAGGAGTTTGGTAATATACCTTCTGCTTTTATTGTGTGGAACAATTTAAAGAGTTTTGGTATTAAATCTTCTTTGAAGATCTGGTAGAATTCTGCAGTGAAACCATCTGGTCCAGGGCTTTTTTTGGTTGGGAGACTTTTAATGACTGATTCTATTTCCTTAGGGGTTATTGGACTATTTAAATGGTTTATCTGGTCTTGATTTAACTTAGGTATGTGGTACCTATCCAGAAAATTATCCATTTCCTTTAGATTTTCCAGTTTTGTGGAGTGGAGGTTTTTGAAGTATGACCTGATGATTCTTTGGGTTTCCTCATTGTCTGTTGTTATGTCCACCTTTTCATTTCTGATTTTGTTAATTTGGATACTCTCTCTCTCTCTGTCTTTTGGTTAGTTTGGATAAGGGCTTGTTTATCTTGTTGATTTTCTCAAAGAACCATCTCTTTGCTTCATTAATCCTTTGTATTGTCCTCTTTCTTTCTATTTTATTGATTTCAGCTCTCAATTTGATAATTTCCTGGTGTCTATTCCTCCTTGGAGACTTTGCTTCTTCCTGTTCAATGGCTGTCTGGTGTGCTGTCAAGTCACTAGCCTGAAATTTCTCCAGCTTCTTTATGTGGGCATTTAGTGCTATGACTTTCCCTCTTAGCTCTGCTTTCATAGTATCCCATAAGTTTGGATATGTGGTGTATTCATTTTCATTGATCTCTCAGAAGTCTAATTTCTTTCTCTATTTCTTCCTTAACCCATTGGTGATTCATTTGAGCATTATTCAGTTTCCATGAGATTGTAGGATATTTGTAGTTTTTGTTGTTGTTGTTGTTGTTGTTGAAATCTAACTTTAAACCATGGTGGTCCAATAGAACACAGGAGGTTGTTCCAATTGTTTTGTATCTGTTGAGATTTTCTTAGTGGCCAAGTATGTGGTCGATTTTAGAGAAGGTTCCATGGGGTGCTGAGGAGAAGGTATAGTCTTTTTGGTTCGGGTGGAATGTTCTGTAGATATCGATTAAGTCCATTTGAGCCATAACATGTTAAGTCCATTATGTCTCTGTTAAGTTTCAATTTGGCCTATCTGTGCAGAAGTGAAAGTGGGTTGTTGAACTCTCCCACTATTAATGTGTGGGGTTTTATATGTGATTTTAGCTTTAGTAATGTTTCTTTTACATATGTGGGTGCCCTTGTGTTTGGGGCATAAATGTTCAGAATTGAAACTTCATCTTGGTGGATCTTTCCTGCGATGAGTATGTAATGTCCTTCATCATCTCTTTTGATTGATTTTAGTTTGAAGTCTATTTTGCTGGATATTAGGATGGCTACACCAGCTTGCTTCTTAAGACCATTTGATTGGAAAGTCTTTTCACAGCCTTTTATTCTTAGGAGGTATCTATCTTTGAATTTGAGGTGTTTCTTGTATGCAGCAGAAAGATGGGTCCTATTTTTGTATCCATTCTGTTAGTCTTTGTCTTTTTATAGGTGAATTAAGTTCATTGATGTTAAGGGATATTAATGACCAGTGACTGTTAGTTCCTGTTATTATTTTTATTTTTTGGTGGTGGTGGTGTGTGTACTTCTCTTCTTTGGGGTTTGCTGCTGTGGTGTTATCTATTGCCTGTGTTTTCATGGGTGTATCTGCCTTCCTTAGGTTGGAATTTTCCTTCTCGTGCTTACTGTAGGGCTGGGTTTATGGATAAGTATTGTTTAAATCTGGTTTTGTCTTGGAAGGTCTTGTTCACTCCATCTATGATGATTGAAAGTTTTGCTGGGTATATTTGTCTAGGCTGGCATCCATGGTCTCTTAGTGTCTACATTATATCTGTCCAGGCCTCTCTGGCTTTCAAAGTCTCCATTAAGAAATTGGGTGTTATTCTGATGGGTTTGCCTTTATAAGTCACTTGGCCTTTTTCCTTTGCTGCCCTTAATATTTTTTCTTTATTCTGTATGTTTAGTTGTTTAATTAATATGTGGGTGAGGGGACGTTTTTGGGGTCTAATCTGTTTGGTGTTCTATAGGCTTCTTGCATCTTCATAGGCATTTCATTCTTTAAATTGGGAAAGTTTTCTTCTATGAGCTTGTTAAATATATTTTCTATGCCTTTGAGTTGGTATTCTTCTCCTTCCTCTATCCCTATTATTCGTAGGTTTGGTCTTTTCATGGGTCCCAAATTTCTTGGACATTTTGGGTCATGACTTTGTTGGTTTTAGTGTTTTCTTTGACTGATGAATCTATTTCTTCTACCATATCTTCAACACCAGAGATCCTCTCTTCCATCTCTTGCATTCTGTTGGTTATACTTGCACCTAAAGTTCCTTTTCATTTACTCAGATTTTCTATTTCCAGCATTCCTTCTGTTAGTGTCTTCTTCATTTTTTCTATTTCACTCTTTAGGTCTTGAATTGTTTCCCTTGCTTTTTCATGATTTTCTTTCAGGGACTTATTGTTTTCTTCTGCTTTAATTGTCCTTTCCTCTCATTTTTTATAGTGTTCTTCCCATTTTTTGTTTGTCTGTTCCTCCACTTTATTTTTGATTTCTTCTATATAAGGCTCAAGCCTCTTCATGATGTTACTTATAAGGTTGTTTTCTTCTTCTTCTTCTTCTTCTTCTTCTTCTTCTTCTTCTTCTTCTTCTTCTTCATCATCATCATCTTCTTCTCCTCCTTCTCCTCCTCCTTCTCCTCCTCCTCCTCCTCCTCCTCCTCCTCCTCCTTCTTCTTCTTCTTCCATTCTGTGATTTTCAGGTCTAGCTGTTGGAGAATTGCTAGGTTCTGGTGATGCTGTATTGCTCTTTATTTTGTTGTATGTACTTCTGCCTTGATGTCTGCCCATCTCCTCGTGGGTTTGTTCTTGGTCTTATCAGTGTACTTGGTCCAGACAGAGCTGACAGATTTCGGGAGCCTCTCTTTGGTCCAGATGGAAGCTCTGGGCCAGATGGGAGCTCTGGTCCAGATGAGAGTGCTGGCCAGATAGGAGCTAGGGGGCTGGACTCTGAGTCTGAGGAAGTCCCTGGGGTCTCCTTTTCTTGTCTAGATGGGAGCTCCTCTTGTCCAGATGGGAGTTCCAGGACAGGATGGAAGCTCTGGTCCAGATGGGAGTTCCGGGCCAGATGTTAGCTGGGAGCTTTCTGGTCCAGATGGGAGTTCGGGGGTAGAATGGAAGCTGGGAGCTGGTGTCTGAGTTTCAGGAAGTGGCTGGGGTCTAGGGCAAATGGGTGTAGAGGCAGGGTGTGGAGACTGCAGGGTCTGCCTGCAGTCTTGGAAAAGGGGAGCCTTCCCGCAGGGCCTGACGAATGGCCAGAAACTGGGGCCAAGTTGGGCAGGTCCTTGCAGGATGGCTGGTGCCCAGGGGTGGGACCCAGAGGTGGTTGCCTCTCTGGCTACAACCCCAGGCACTCACCTCTGCTCCAGAAAGGGAGTTGCTGGTTTCTAAGTCTCAGGAAGTGGCTGGGGTCTCGGACAGATGTGTGTGGGGGCAGGGTGTGGAGGTTGTAGGGTTCACTTTAGGCTTTTGGAGAGGGGGAACCTTCCAGGTGTGGATGAGGGGCCCTGCCCTATGGTCAGAACCTGGGGCCATTTGGGCAGGTCTTCCCCGGAGTGGCTGGTGCCCCGGGCTGTGACCCATTTTAAGAAATTTTAAAGAAAGCACTAAGAGGGCTTGGGATATAGACTGCTGTCTGGCATGCCTTTGACCCTGTGTTCCATCTTCAGAACCCAGGAAAAGGAAAAAGGAAAGAAGGAAATAAACAAAATTGGCCAAGCAAAGCAATTGAATGTGATAACTAATAAGAAAAAAATGATCTTTACTTTGCATGACCCATGTACAATATTTTGTTTTACTGAAATATATATGATGTAGATTTTAAAAGGCAGGAAACTACCTGAGATTTCCAATAAAAGCTGAATCGTTAAGAAACTATCCTGAAATAAGTATGGGGTGGATGTTGGATCAAATACACTATATTCAGAAATGATGTCTCAAAGCCTGTGCTCTGGGTGTTTTTGAGAGGAGGGAATCAGTTAGCACTGAACAAATGCTGCCTGCCAGTGGTCTTCCCCTGAAGCTGCTCTATGACTCAGTGTCTAATTTATTTATTTTCCAACTAAAGTCTTTTTAATAAAGGTGGTTTTTTTATATATAAATTTTCACATATCCTATTACTCAATTTCATTTAACTTTGTTTTGACCTTCAGGATTTAGGAAGTGGTTTCCTTTCTGACCCACACAGGTCACATAATCAAGATAATAAGCTGTAGAATTGGTGCTACCGAGAAATGAAAAGGCTAACAATGGGCATTTCTTCCAGTGATCTAGCCATTGGGTTTTGGTGCATTGCAAATGGAACTCAGAGAAAGCGCTCAAGAGACTATCAGCAGCAGCACTTAAAGCAGCATTTTAACATATGGATTGCCGCTGCTGATTTATCCATGTTACTAATGAGTTCTCTTTCTACTTACCTGCATACAACTTTTTTTTCATTTTATATACCAACCACAGATCTCTCTTTCTTTCCTTCTCCCACCCACCAGCCTTCCCACCCCCATCTCAACCCACTCCCTATTCCCTCCTCTAAAAAGGTAAGGCTTCCCATGGGGCATCAGCAGACCCTGGTATATTCAGTAGAGGCAGGACCAAGCCCCTCCTCCTACATCAAGGCTGTGCATGGTTTCCTACCATAGGTAGTGGGCTCCAAAATGCCAGATCTTGTACAAGGGATGGATCCTGATCCTACTGCTAGGGGGTCCCTTAAATAGACCAAGATACACAACTGTCTTGCTCATGCAGAGGGCCTAGTCCAGTACCATAGAGGCTCCACAGCAGTTGCTCTAAATTTCATGAGCTCCCACTAGTTTGGTTTGATTGTCTCTAGAGGTTTCCCCATCATGAGAGAAGCACCAGGCTGAGCTCCAGGAGTCCTGCATACAATTTTTAATGCACATTTTCATGTAAAGGAAATGAGATGAGTAACTAGTATTTTACTGACTTCATTTGGGAAGATGGACAGTGAGTTTCTTGGAAATACACTGACCTCTAACAGTGCTGATCATGCACTCTCACTAGGAAGGTCAATAGATTTCATAAAGGGATCTCAGTATGATCTACTTCTTAAAGGCATCATAGCTACTTGACTAGCAGTTAACACCAACAAAGAAATAAAACATTGTTCTTATAATTGTTTAGTAAATTCTTATTAATGAGTATTACTATAATATGTATGATTTTAAAGGACAAATAAGATATGAAATAAAAACCTTTGTTTAAATGTCTTAGGAATATTAATATCTAGAAGAATCCCACTATTTAAAAAATAGAATAAAATTGACAAGAACAAAGTATTCATTTTGCAAAATCATTCAGAGATGAATGGCAACACTTTGCTCAGCCTGGAAGTGGGGGACTGGAGCTGCCTGTACTGAATCCACCAGGTTTAAACACAAATACAATAAATTAAAAAAAAAAAGAATAAAAGTGAGTTTAGTGGTAATGAAGCAGAATAAAAAGAAATGCAGCAGGTAATTCCCAAGGCTTGTAACAAAAGTTCTGAGTTAGTGACTTTGAATATGTATTTTATCTGTCAGCATTTCATACTGATGATTTAGAAGATTAAAGTTAAAACTATGATTTAAAGAATAAAAGTAAAAAGCAAGCAATTATCATATAAATAATGCCCGATAATATAATCTCGATGAGGATTATTTAATTACCCACATAATTTGGAGTATCATTTGATTTAGAGAGTTTTGTTTGGTAAATATCTGTCTCTTAGATGGTCATTTTCTGATATTTTCTAAGCTAGGCTAAAATGTCTGGGCCCATGTGATACATTTTTCTCAGTCTTCCAGGGAGCATGTCACCATTACCCACTTCTTCCAGTAAAACTATAGAATCATTTTTTCCTACATACAGACAGATAAAATTTTGGTTTCCAGACTTGCACTATGTACCATTCCACTTACAAGTTGAAGGCATCTAAAAGATAGTCTACACAGATTTTTGTATTATCACAATAAAGGTTCTGTACCCTTGTTGAAATTCTAGAGACTACAGTGTTATGGATTAGGGAATATTCTCCCAGATTTTAAAACATTTACAAGTACATAATGAGACGTCTTTGATATAGGACCAAAATGTAGGCACAAAAGCCTTTATGTTTCATATACAATTAATACACACCTTTGAAAATAATTTTATAAAACATTTTCAATAATTTCATAAGGTTAGTTGTGGAATCTTCCACTTATATTATTTGCTGTGGAGATATTTCCTCCAAATTAAAATATTGCTGCCTAGATCTAAGAAGGAAGGTTTTAAGACTCCTTAAGGGAATGAAACTCACAAGTTTCAGAAAGCTCACTGAACTTACAAGACTAATGAGGCCCTGCCTTATGTTTAAATAAGCAGTAAACCATAGATGGGAGAAAGGAACCTGTTTGTTGGAAAGATCTGAAAACTGGACTGTGGCTCCAGGGATGCAGCTTTGCAAGTTTTCATGTGTACTGGTGTGGGTTTTAGTGATGCTGCTTTTTGAGTCATTCATGTTTTCCTGTAAGTAAACCTCGTAATATTACAGCTCCATTAGGATACACTTGGGTGGAATTGTTGCTTGGCTCTCATCTGTGACAGAACAGGGATAAGAGATATGTTACCCATCTGCCCAGGAAACATCAAGCAAATGTGGCACTCAATGGATGGGAGAAGGATCCATGAAGTCCCACCCATCCATGGGAACTATTGGCTGTCAATACTGGTTGATAGGAGTGACATTTTATTCAATCCTGGAGACATGAATAATTTTCCCCTACTCCAGAAAACAAACAAACAAACAAACAAACAAAAAGCAACCAAACCAAAAAAACTTTCTATCCACACTCTGGTAAGAAATGCTAATTAAAGATAAATGGGTAATACATGAAAAGAAGACAGAGGAAGAGGAGGTAGACTCCTTCAGAAGGGTTTCAGTGGAAGACAGAGGGACATGAGGGATTGACTAGAAGATAAAAAGGGTGAAAATTCATTATGTAAATCAATAACACTGTCAAACAACAATAAAAGATAGCATAGTATCTATCATATAGTACTCAATATTGTATCATATATTTGTTGACTATGTTCATTAGTTAGAGACAGAAAAGCAAACAATAAATGTGCTTGGCCATTTGAAAATCTGAAATTTGAAGCAATTTGGGTTTTAGAAAGGTTTATTAAAGATTTTTCTTGTTTCTCTTTCCAACAAACAGAGACTACTACAGAAAACCACACCCAATCAAAATGTAGTATTGTGGAGCAGCGTTCCAATGAATAGATATATTTAGAAAATATGCCTGTGTGGTGATCTTTGATTTGTGCTGAATTGTGGTGATATTTTATTTGTGTGTTAATAAATAAAGCTTGCCTGGAGATCAGGGGGAAAAGGCCAGCCTTTTTAAGTAAGCAAAGAAGTCAGGCAGCACATGCCCTTAATCCCTTAGCCGGATCTCTGTGTTTAAGGCCAAACTAAGGAACATAGCTAAGTGTGGTGACACAGGCCTTTATCCCAGTACCAACCATAGAGACCCGGAGGTCTGTCCAGACAAACAGGCAGTGAGTGACTGAGCTGTGTAGGAAGAGGAAATGATGTAGCTGGTTTAAGAGCCAATGAGAAGGCAGAAAGGCAAGGCATATAAACCTGGGTAGAGAGGAAGTCTCTCCTTGGAAGCTGTGTGAGGTTAGCTGGTGGCTTTCCATATTTCCCTGGTTTCTCTAAGGCTTCAACCCACATTTCTGGCTCCATATTTTTTTTTTTAATTTAAAAAGACCATTTTAGAAATTCATCTACACTCTTGTACCAAAAGGCTCAGGGACATGCAGAAGAAGGAGATGGGAAGAATTTAAGAACCAGAGGACCAGGGAATTTGCTATGAGATTGTGTCTTCTAGTAATACCAGAAGCTACTCTCATAGTGCCTCACCAAAATGGCTTCCCAAATGTGAGCTGGAGAAGAGTGACACCAATAGACATGCTGGAGTATGGGAGCATCAGCTCAAAAGAACTCAACCCTACACAAGAATTAGAGACAGCTAAGGAACGCCAGGAGTTAGAGAAATGACCTTCCCCAGGGAAGAGCATACACTGGTTATCAAGTACCAATCAGGTTTTACACACACACACACACACACACACACACACACACACACACACACACACACATACATATACATCATTCAGGACTGGAGTTATCAATTACATTGCTCACTAAAATTTAAAACTATAAGATATTAGGTATCCAGTATCACACATGTGTTTTTATATATATAAAATTAGGTAGTTGTAATTACAAAAGTTTGTATACATGTATGGATTTACACACACACACACACACACACACACACACACACACACACACACACTTGTTATGACCTCAAACCCCAGCATGTCGAGAGAGCTGGACCTGAAGTATCACTCCTAGATAGATAGCTATTGTCAACTGATAGCTTCTGGGGTGTGGAGATTCTTCTTTAGCCTCTAGAAAGTTAACTACACTCTAGCAAAAGGCCACATATCCAAGAATATTTGGGCAACACAAATTTGACTTCATGGGATCAAAAAAAGGTCACAAGCTTGGTCTGGTAGGAAGGAGAGTGGATCTGGCCGGAACTGGGGGAGAGGGATCAAACATCGTATATGAAATCCAGGAAGAACTAATCAAATATACTAAAAAGCAAATTTGTCTTGCTTGACAACAAATAATAAAATCCTGCAAAATGCCATCTCTATGGTTATAAAATAATCAAGAAATTATTGAAAGCCTTTGCTTGGGAAGTGAAGAACACAATGGTGTGCAGATGGAGTGAGCAGAGTTGACAGTCTCATAATTTCTGTCACCAGTCAGCCTCAGTTTTCCCTCCCATGCTAATATCTCCATAGGCTAGCAATAGCAGAACCTACCCCACTCCCAAGTTTCCTTTTTGAACCTTTGCTAATCTATTTTTCTTGTCTTTCACTTGCATTCAACCTAGTGCTGCTTAAGTTTTTTTTTTTTAAACTGGAAATTAAGAAGCAGAATATCTTTATTTTGCATATGATATGCTAGCAACATAAATGATCCCCAAAATTCCACCATGAAACTCTTTTAGCTGATAAACACTTACAGCAAACTAGCTAGATACAAAATCAACTCACAAAAATTGCTACCCTTATATACAAATGACAAACGAACTGTGGTTTAATCATGGGCTAAATACACTAGGAGGAAAGTCTTAAAGGTTGATACTTAATTGAATTAGGATATCACTTGGGTATATAAAAATGAACTTAAAATGAATAGAGATGGAGATACCAATTTGTATGCATTTAAATACCCATCCATCATTAGCAAACCTCCCTTTACTCTTCCCACACCCACTGCCCACTCTAAATTACATACTTAAGCTAAATGGAAACATAATGGGCTGAGCCATATGCAAATTACCCTACGGATCAGCCTGTACTATCACAGAATACAGCTTCTTAAGATTTAATGTGTACGAGAACCACTCAAGATCATGTAGGACTATTGTGTGCCCAAAAATTCTGCATCTCTAATAGCATTCTAGGTGATGCTTATAGAATGACCCACAATTTTTTTTTAAAGAGAAAGGCTTTCAAGCAAAGACTTTCAATTTTTCCTCAAACTATAAAGTGGAATATTCCGTAGACTAGTTTATTGCTCATGGGAGCTGGAAATACAACAGTTTGTTGTACATATTCCAGTTGTCAGCCTCAAAGCAAGAATAATTATGATTTTCAATAATAATATAAAACCCACAGTATGGATTACTGTGGATTATAGATTTAAGGCTGAAAAAAATCCCGAATAAGTCTCATCATGACTGATAAATGACAACTGTAATTTTAAATAAATTATTATCATTGTTAAAAATATATTAGCAGTTCAATTGCTAACATATGAGCTACTAATATTTAATAGCATTTGTAAATCATTTACTGAATTTATGTGTTTTTCTCCTACAATGTCATCTCTTTATATTCCTAATTCATTAGGCATTTAATCTAGTTGTCTGAAAAAGATACTCAGGGCATTGTTATTTACTGTTTTATTTTGTACTGACAGTTACATATATTTTATCTTTTTATAACCCAGACAGACAAAAATAAAAAATGACTTTTGTATTTTCACAAAAGGAAAAGCCAGATACTGGTAAAATTCATGGTTTCAAATCCTAATATTGAAAAAAAAATGTTGACTTGAAAAATACATTTCAATGGATATTGAAACATTAGCATAGAGTGCTGCTTATCCCTAAATTATATTTTTATTCTACATGTTTTCATCATTTTTCTTGATAATTTTATTTGAAACACTTATATATCTCATTTATCAAGCTCTCAATTTGCAAAGTTGAATATCAGAAAATATATCAAGATATTTATGCTAACCTTCAACACTGTGGTTATGACCACTCTTGGGTGACATCTTGTGCAAAGATGTTTCTTCACTTTTCAGGTCTGAATCTTTCACAGAATCATCTGCCTGGCTCTCAGGACGATTCATAAATGTTGGTGAACACAGACTTCGTCCAATTTCCACTTCCTGTTAGGAAACATTAAAGGCATACATTTTAAAAGCTATCAGTGGGGAACAGCTGTGGTTTTCAGAGGTTTAGAAAGCAGGAATGAGGGAAAGAGGGATTTGTAATATGAGTGATGTTTTCCAATATGCTTTGGGGGAAATTTTGATAACTTTGCCAAGAACTGCAAACACACATCTGACGTTTAGTTACTTCTGCGCCCTGGGTTCCACTTCGGAATTAGCTTTTCTTTTATGTATGTGTTCTCTCCTTCTCATAAAGTGAAAATAAGGGTCACAATACAGCGTAATATATGTTAATAGATGCAACTTCCTGGGTCTGAGAAATGTCAATGAGAGACTTTTAGAAAATAGCCATATATCAAAATTATATGCTAAAGACAGAAGGAAATGAGTTTTTTTTAAATGTTGTGCTCACCCTATAATGATAATCTTAGCAATTACAGAGCTCCCAAATGACAAACACATTCAACCACCATATAGTGAATACAGTTTGTCAGATCAGAAAGATTATGAAATTGTTTCTTTCAGATAGTAATCAAGTGTGCAGTGATAAAAGATTACCAAAGAAAAAGGCAAAAATATTTAAACATAGAATCTAGCAATCCATATTTTATAGATTGAGTAATATAAGCAAACATACCAAGCCCATAATACTAAATAACCTGAATTAATATTATAGAAGATGGGAAATAAATACAGTTCAAGAAATTATACAATTTAAAATCATGTAATTTAGAAATTATGTGATTTAAAAATAATACAAAATTATGTAATTTAAATCAATTAACACACTGACAATATTTTAATAACTACTTATAAATTTTAGATGTTTGAAATAGTGGCTATATTTCTAAACAATAGACATTCAAACAATTCTGCAACTGCCCTTTACTTTTAAAACATTGTCCTGGAAGAGTTAAGTTAAAGAGATTGCTGAAAATGTTAAAACATTTCCCAGATAGATAAATTTTTAATTTTAATTCCATGGTTAAGAAAAGCAAGCCACCTGGAAAAACAATGTGTTACTATGTTTTCTAATCATACCTCTGTATAACACTTATTTCATTATTAAATACTCCCAAAATATGTAGTATATAGGCTTCATTAATGTGGCCTTTATGTGGACTAAATCATTTACAGAAGAAACCAGAAAAAGAGGTTTATATTTTTCAAAGCATTGCTTCCATGAATTATTAAATATCCAAATGTTATGAGCTTGTATTGATGCATAATGCTGAAGCAGATGCCAGCCATGTCAAAACAAAAATGAATACCCCAAAAGGATATTCTTTTTTTTTTTTTCAAAATGATATTCTTGATCAGAAAAAATGTTATGATTTGAAAAAGGGTTGAAAGATGAACATGGTCTATGGACTGAGATTGATTATTTGAAAGAATAATATTAATTTCATGTAGAAACATAAAAATGTGATTCAGTGACATTGTTTAAGCCAGTGCTGAAAGTGATTTATACACTAATGATATTTTCAATTTTGAATTTGCTGTATTTAGAGTGTGTCATACACTGAGGTTAAAGAATGGCATTGACATTCCACATGTTAATGTAGCGTGCCTATATCTGAGTCTCAGTCACCATACCCTGTCATTCTGATCTATATTGTTCAGGGCTACAATAAATAGTAAAAAACTATCTTAGATGAGATTGTACTGAGCTGTGTCTAATCAAAGCTGTGATCTGGATTAATCCCTTTTATCTGTTTTATGCACTGAACTCTACTTGAATTATTATGAGCAAGACTCCATGTACTTAAATAAGTGCATACATGCCTGTTTGGAAAAAAAAAATGAAACCCTTGACAATGAAGAGATTTAAGTCAAGCCTCCCTTGGGCTGCTGAGTAACTACAGTTCCCTTACCAAGCCCCTTGCCATTTCTGGGACTAAGTAGTGAATTTCAAATTCAACAACTCTATCATCTTAATTTTATTTTACTTGAGGTTAAAACAAAAATGGAAAGAAATACTACCCTGGTTTCCATCCTGATAATAGTCAAAGTATAATAAATTGCATAAAAATTTCTACAGATACATAGAATTATACAATTCAAGAGAATTATTCTAGTGAGAAATTGATGCAAATAGGTCCCCAGGGAAAATAATGTATAGTCAATCTTTTGAAAATGAATGAAGCTTTTCCAAATGGAGAAGACTTTAGGAGAAATTATAGTGCATAGAAATGTGGTTGGCAGGAGTCTGACAGACAACATGAGGCTGGAAGACCTGCAGATCACCAAGGACATTTTGACTTTCTGGTCTTAGTCAAATGGAAACTAAGTGAAAAATTTGTCAACTTTGGCACTATTAACATTTGAGGCTTGATAATTCATTATTTCAGAGGGATATTCTCCATGCTTAGGATGCTAGGCAGCATTTTCTGTTTGCATTCATTTGATATTAGCAACACCCACCCAAACACACTCATTCATGACATGTTCAGATTGTCAAGTCTCCCGTGAGAAACTCTTCACTACTGATGGAAGGCTACCACTGCATAATAGGTTTTATGGAAAATTCAAAATATCCGTGGAAGAAGAGTTAAAATATGTACTATGGCACAAAAGCAAGCTGCCCTTCGGTACTCATTTGGAATTGGTTCTAGTACCTTCCAGAAGAAAGTCAAATCTTAAGATGCTCATGTACTTTATATGAAATTTGAATGAAATCTATATTAATTCTTCTCTATCTTTTAAAACACATCTAGATGACATAATTCCTACTACAAGTACTATACCAAAACTTTTAGACTTTTTATTTGCATTACTTCTTATTATATTTTTTCTAAATATTTTTAAATGTCCAACTGGTTGAATCCTCAGATGTAGAACTCAAAGGTATAAAGGGATGGCTGTGCTCTAGAAGAGTGGGGGCAATCTTGGATAGAATGGGAGATGGAGCTGGGCAGAAATGGTTTGAAATCTACTACAAGTGAACCGTGAGCAAAGCTAGGTTAGTGAATCTGACACATGGCATGGTGGTCTGAGGAAGAAGAATTTTATTCTTTCCTGTATATAGAATGAAGTGTGATGTGTTAGCACTAATTGATGTCAAATACCATAGGAAAGTTGATTTGTGAGAGAATATAGAACATGAATTGGGTACCAAGATGTCTGAAGGATAATTGGAGATGGAGTCCCAGCACTTACAGGAGTGTTTCAAACAGAACACATCATTTACACAGTGTCTGACTTATAGTTTTTACTGACATAATGAATTAGGTTGAGCTTGCCCAAGAGAGCGCATATAGAGTCTGATGAAGAGTGAGTACAACATCAAGCCTTGAAAAATGCCCACATCAAAGGTTATGGTAGAGAGAGAAGTAGAGAAAGTGGGAAGTCAGAAGAGAAGAATCTCTGTTATGATGCTCTTATTGAGAAGATAAATTAGATGAAAACATTATAAACTCTGAGGTGAGTAACATGGATGTTCACCATTGAGCAATATTGCTTTGGGGGAAAGAAAAGAGCAGTGAACTGACCATGGTGGTTGAAGGAGTGGCTGAGAGGCAGAGAATAGAGAAAACACCTCAGTATTGTGAAAGGATGAAGTATCACAGTGTCTTGATGCTCTATTTAGTTTCATTTTAGAAAGAGAAATCTAAACATGTTGAGAGCCAATCTGAGAAACTGAATAGTATGGAGAGCGTTGCTTACAGGAAAGTGAGAAAGAACATTCAACTCTGTAAATCTCTGAAAGGGTTAAGAGATGAAACTCAAACTGAGAGCATATATATACCTCAAAGAGAGGGGAACAGAAAGTTGTCATTGAAAGAGAGGAAGAAAAATCAATGTGAACATGAATTGGTTGCATGTGTTATAATTTGAAGGTAATGATTTTGCAATCTTAATTCAACTATTTTTTCTGTTATGCAAAATTTGGTGAAATTAGGACTTGAGGAGAATGAAGCAAGTTTATTTCTATGGGTTCGTGTGAGCTGAGCACACATGGATGTCCATAACTGCACAGCTTTGGAGGTCCATTTAAAGGTGGGAGTTTCAAATATCTATGGAGTCTGTGTAATAACTTGGTGTAAAATTATACATAATTGTAACTCTAGTATTGAGAAAGGGATAGCTCAATTGAGCCAGGGAGGGGTTCTATACGGGAAATGAAATAAAAGAAAGAAAATGTGTACTGTATATGGAAAAGTTGAGGGAGAGATCATGGAGAAAGAACCTTAGGTTGAAATGAAGAAGAGTGTTTGAAATGATGCCCCATATAATTGAAGTTGAACTAAAAAGGATTAATCAAGTAGGTTCTTGATGAGTTTAAACAAGCATTATTTTGTGACTCTTGGAAAAGTAATCTGGCAATAAAGACAATGAGGATGTTTACTTTAGTGTTCGTGGAGTAGATCAGTTGCATTGTTGAGATACACCTGTCACTGTACGAATGTCAGTGAGGAGTGGAGGAGAAAGTCTCTAATATGGAAGATGTCAGAGACTATGATAGTGTCTCAGCATAATAGATAACCTTGGATGGCAGAGAAAGGCTGTGACAACATAGCTGTTTAAAGATGGGGACTTAATTAAAATTTGGTAACAGGGCTTGAAGTGATGACTCAGCAATTTAGAGCCTTTACTGCTTTGTGCAGAAGAACTGGGTTTAGTTCTCACCATCTACATTGGCAGCTTACAGCTGGATCCAGTGGATCTGATATCCTCTTCTGGCTTCCACAAGAACTTCATTCTCATGTGGACACACACACACACACACACACACACACACACACACACACACACAGGAGAGAGAGAGAGCAAGAGAGAGCAGTATGATGAGTTGGTGGTTAGCTGGTGAAAACTGGTACATGTGATTAGAATGAGCCTCAACTGTGAGGAATTTTAAACCATAGTGTAGCTGACACATGGCCAAGAGGAAGAATGGTCTCCAGATACTGTAGAATATACAAAGGAGGTGACAGTTGAAGGGCGCATCATGTTTCAGGGGAAGAAGATGAAGGAGGTACTTGCAGATGAGATAGAGGGCACAGGAGAAAGGCTTCCGTCTATGGGAGGCAGGTCCTTAGAAACTGGTAGACAATCTCTCTTTTATAATCTGTATAAATAAAATATCTCTTCTTCTTTCTGAGATTATAATTACATTATTTCTCCCTTGCCTTTCCTCCCAGCAAACCCTTCCACACACACCACTTGGTCTTTTTCAAATTCATGGGTCTTTTTGTTCATTGGTTGTTCTCACAGATCCTGTGAAGCCTGCTGTGGTGGAAACCTGTATTTATATCACAGAGTGGTGGAAACCTGTATTTATATCACAGAGGAAGTAGAAACTGGAGGATCAAGGCTGCTGGTCTGAGACTGTCTCCAAACCAGTACCCCCCAACCCACAACAGGAAAGGAAAATCAGTAGAACTTAAAAGCTGATGGGATGATTTTCTTTATTGTTTATGTAATTCATATATTTAATTTGCTATAACCTTAAAATATTAAATACTTTTAATGAAACAATAGAAAATGTCAAACACCTAATTTGCCAAAGATCTAGGAGCTATATAGGATCAATGGGAATGGTTATAATACTCTACAGACCTCCCCAAGGAAAACAGATTTCATTGCTGATTTATATTTTTCCCCATGAGTATGTATCTATGAGTACAAAAGAAAATAAAAATAAACATGGGCTGTTAAAAAATATGGATCTGTCTGAATTTAAAATACAGAGGCAGGCTTGTGGACTCCCAGACTCATTGAGCTCTGCCCTTAGAGAAATAAAAATTGAAATAAACATAAAGAATTTTTATACCGGCATGAAAAGGAAAATAGAAACAAAGAAAAAATTACCCAAACATAAGAGACAAGAGAAGAAGCTTCTCATTTGGCTTCTGCTTTTACTGTCTCACCTGGCTTCAGCAAATCCATTGTTCATTCCTGCCATTGAGTTATTGGCATTCATTCCTCTTCAAGTCTGTATTTGTTCTAGGAAGGTTTCAGGTATTTTTTTTTTTTTTTCAGTTTTATTAAGAGTAGTCCTTCCTAGCTTAGTGTAACCTCTTCAACCACATAATGCTACTCTAATCTTTCATTTAGTTCAAACATGCTACAGAATTAGTATAGCTAATAAAATGATCCAAGCATCACAAAGACAAAGATGACTGAGTTGCAGGCTGCCTTCTCATATAGATCTTAGTGTAGTGGCAGAAGAAGACATGGAACAAGGGTTTAGCACCAAAGAATCATCAATATGGAAATGAAGGCATTCAGAACACACAGAGGGAGGTACCCATAAGTTCAAAGTAAGCTTTCTACAGGAGGTAATAAAGCTGAATCATGAGAAACACCTGAATTCAACCCAACAGGTAATAATAATGTGTGAAAGCAAATTACACAGGGCTGCCAAGTTAGGTTTCTACTTTATATGGGCATACCTGCCAGCTGTGTCAAAAATACATAATAATGGATATGATAGCAGAATCTTATGAAATAGCTTTATTAAAATCTGTAGTTGAGAATTAGGGAAAAAAAAAAACACCTACCAGGTTTGTGCAAAGAAGAGATAACACACTAATAAATTAGGCATCACAACAGTAGTTGCTACAGTGTAGGTATAGGGCTGTAACTCCAATCTAACTTCTAGATGTTCTAATTAGATGGTCTATAAAACATGAAAAAATGTGATGAGCCATTTCTCTGAACTATTCGCTGACTCTAAGAGGTAGAAGCCAATCATGAGTTGTCTTCTGAACATCCAAAAGTATTAAGTTGATGAAAATGGAACAGCATGGATTGAGAACTTGCAATGATCTCAGTTTTGGGGACAACACTCCGTGTTCCCATGACTGGAAGGCACAGGGGACCTCACACACTTGTATTTCGCTGGTGTTCCCAATGTACACTTCTTTATAACAAAACTTAACTTCATTATGCAAGTATTGGTAAGTACAAGAGCTAAGTGACTATAAAAATGACACTTGGGTTCCATTTCTGAGGTAGAGATGGTGAACTGACCTGTGAAATCACTGAATTTGAGATTTCCCTAAGATCCTCTAAAGATGTCTAAGAGGTTACTAGATAGTTGCAACTCAGAGAAGTTAGTGCTGAAGGGAAAATGTTAGGACTTAGTAGAAAGTTAACAGCTACAACAGTGAGAGTCTATTAAATCACTCAATTGGAGTATGTAGAACAGTGGTTCCTAATATTCTCATGCTGCAGTTTTAATACAGTTCCTCGTGTTGTGGTGACCACACCCATAAAATTATTTTCTTTGCTACTTCATAACTGTAATTTCGCTACTGTTATTAATCATAATGTAAACACCCATGTTTTTTGATGGCCTAAGGTGACCCCTGTGAAAGAATTGTTTGACTCCCCAGAGGGCTACAAACCTCAGGTTGAAAACTGCAGATGTCAAGTAAGTGGAGAAAAGAATCTTACAGACATTTAGGGAACCAGACCAGGGAAGGTTATTTGTTAAAAGGAGATGAGGACCAACTGCCAAAAGCTTGGACATCATGTAGCCACATGATGTCTTTCCATAACCTGGAGTTTGTTCTCCTCAAGACTTCATCCCCATCTGTCATCTAAGCCTAAGAATTTTTGTCAGCACAGATCATGTTACTGCCATCTGCCCAACAGCCATCATATGATGCCTCTGAACTTCGTTTTAATGAGTGATCTTTTTCACTAGATATATGGCTTCAAGGAGCTTGAAACTTGTGTGACTGCATGTGACTGCCAGAGGCAGACAGAGAGAGGTGCAAATTCATGAGCACCAAGGAAGCTATTCCAAATGTGGCAAGGAGCTGAAGAAGATAAAAAATAAATAAAATAAAATAAAATAAAAAAATATCCCCCCGGGTATTGGGTTGCACAATCAAGAAGTATCAATTCATTCATGCACAAGAAATGGCATTGAAAGACAGAGAAATTTGAATAGCACCACTCATAACAACAACTAGAAAGTATCCAATGATCATTATATATGAAGCTTAGGTTCAAACATTTTACACAAATATAACCCATGCAATTTATTTAATACTGAGCTTGATAATTTTTATGACAACTTTACACAAACTAGAGTCATCTCGGAAGAGGGAATCTTAATTAAGAAAATGCCTCCATGTGACTAGCTTGTAGACGTGTCTGTAGAGTATGGTATTTTATTGACGGATGATTGATGTAGGCAGTACCATTTTGGGGCTGATGTTCTTTGATAGTATAAGAAGGCAGGCTGAGGAAGCCAGAAGGAAAAATCCAGTAAGATGCATTCCTCTATGGCTTCTAATTCAGTTCTTGACCCCAGGTTCCTGCCTTGAATCCCTGCCCTAACTTCCCTCAGTGATGGACCATGTTATGCAACTGTAAGATGAAACAAACCCTTTCTTCCCCAAGTTGCTCTAAGTCATTGTGTTTTATAATAGCAATAGAAACCCTAAATAAAAACCATTCCTAGAGGAAAGTTCTCATTTCTCCATTCTATGGTCAACAAAGTAGGGTCACAGAAGGAGGGTCAAGGACATGGGCATAGAAAATGGGGTTGCAAGTAAACATAGGAACAGGGGTAGAAGGTTGGGAGATTAATGTTGAGCCATTCCTTTATGGCTCACTACAAACTTTATGAGGCAAGACAAGGGTTGGTTTTCACAAAAAGCTAGTTTGCATGTGTCTTGGACTAAATTTGGGATTGAAGACTAGTGTTCAGTGACAACTGATGACAAATGTTCAAGGACAATCTTATCCATTCAATAATAAACTGCCCCTGGCTGTCCTATAACATTCTTGAGATTCAGGTGCCTCTTCCAAAGAACAAAAACAGCTAACGTTGAATCTGGGAATCTGGCAAATTGTCATGATCATCCTAGGTATTCAAGTATAATGACTTTCCATCCAACATTTCTTAAATGGTTTATAGGTTTAGGGACAGCTCCTCCCAAGGACAACAGCAGCAAGACAGATATAGCATTTCTGTCTAGACCAACCCTCCAACAGAGTATAAAGCTTTATTTCCTGCCTGTTGAGTCATTTGCAGTGGTTTTCAGCCTGTGGTTCATGACCCCCTGGGAGTCCAATGGCCCTTTCATAGGAATCAGAGATCATTGGAAAACACAGATATTTACATTACAATTCAAAACACTAGCAAAATTACAGTTATGAAGTAGCAATGAAAATAATTTTATGGTTGTAACAACAGCATAAGGAACTGCTTTAAAGTGTTGGAGCTTTAGGAAGGTTGAGAACCATTGATTTAGAGAGACAGAGAGGAGAGAGTCAAAGACACAGAGAGACAGAGAAAGAGACAAAGTGATAAAAAGAACAGGAACAGAGCTACTTTTATATGCATGTGAATGAAGAAACCTTACTATTTCTGCCAAGATCTCTTTGGATACATGTGGCTTGCAACCTCTCTGAGAAGCTGTACCAGACCCCGCACAGCTCACATCACATAGACTGATCATTTTTAGGCACTTCAGTTTACATAGCCACCTGACATCTCAGAAACATAATTACTAACTGCCTACAGTGTTGGCAGTTCAGTCCTATAGAGTCTTCACATAATGTCAGCTCACATTAGACTGAAATATCATGAAAGGCGTAAGTATCCATAGCTTAGTGAAGTCAGCTCACAGAGGCATGAAAAATAAATGACATTGGTCACCACGTTCAGCTGGCTTGGTAAGTTATGATGAAAAATATTACTTTCATTCTGTTTCTCCTATTGCTCAGGCTCTGTGGTCATCACCTTTCCTATTCAGACCTAAGGAAGATAGATGCATGTGGAGTGGAACCCTGTGCACATAGTGCTATGAGGAAGTCATAAAGGCTGCTTTCTCTGGAATAGTACTGTGTGCCCCATGTTCTGCTCTGTGTGTGCACTTTTCATGTAATACCTTTAATAATGCTAATAATGAGGCTGTCCCTAGTTTACAAGGAAAAAGGTCAGAGAGCTTAAGTAATTTAAATAATTTGTTAAAGGCTACAATGGAAGAAAGCATTCAACCTGCTGTAGTGTGGTTCTAAACTGGTATTTTTAGTGACTACACCATGTAAGGAGTGTGACTTATTCATTATTTTTGAGACTGAAATAATACAGCTTACAATAGAATGACATGGAATGGCAGGTAAATCGATTCCTTAACATCTACTTGTCTCGTTTCTTTTGTTTTTCTCATGGCTTTCTGCCTCACCCACTGCAGCACTTAACAAAGACCAAGCTGAATTTTCAATCTGATGACACCTTATATCCACATGGCATCCCAAGTAAGAATCAAGAAAAATAGGCAAATGTAATTATCAGGTAGAGAAATCATAGTGATTGTCACATTTTATAGTCTACAACACACACCATTTTAAGGACACAAAACCTATCTGGCTCATGGCTCATTTCTCTGTGCATTAATAATGCATTTAGAAGTTTGACTTAGTAGACAGATTAACAAAGCTGAATAAACCACAGAACTTCTTAGAAACTTTATGTCTAGAACATGCCTCCATTGGACCCAACCTATTATATTGGGCCATTCTGCTTCTTGTGCTCAGGATAACATTTGTCCTTTGGGTCATGTCTGAGTTCTGTGCCTCTCCACCTGTGTTCATGCAGGTGTTTCTGAAGAATGTTCTTCATTATGCCTTCACTTGCCACTGTTTATCCTTTTATGTTGTCATTTCTTTATGAAAGATTTCCCAAGATTATTCAGTCATAAACGTTCATAGCCATGTCTGAATTCTAGAACTTGCAACCTCCTTAATATCATCTGTCATTTTGTTTTGTACTCATGCTAGTTTTTACACATCTTGTTTATTCCTGTATAGTCATCTTATTGAGGGACTACTTTATCTGTATTGCCTACATCACATCTAACACTGTGTTTCCTAACTGATGAGCACTCACTAATTGCTGTTACACGTGCTTAAATATTTTGTGAATTTTATTCTCAAGGAAACTTCTAGAAGAAATTAGAATCTAGATATGTAAAAAAATGATGAAGACACATCATGTAGAAATAAAAGAACCTAACACCATTGAAAAGACATGAAAAAATAAAATCCATGTGCATGTTTAACCCAAATTTTAGTGCCAATGCTATGCAAATATTCCTCTAGGCAGAGCTCAGCATTGAAATTTTCTTAAACATTCAAGGTACATATGATAAACATTAAGAGCTCCAAAGTTAATTATAAGCTAGAGGACATGAGTTTTCTGAAATATTATAAGACAGTTGCTTAATTTACTATTCCTGCTCTTTCTGAAATGATTAAATATTAAAAGGAAAAATAAAAGCTTCCATTTTTTGTTACTTTTTTTCTTTTCTTTCTTTCTGTGTGTATGTGTGTTTGTCTGTCTGTCTGTCTGTTCATAGAGGTCAGAAGAGGGTATCAGATCCATTGGAATATAGTGAGTCTGAGCTGCCTGGTGTGGTAGCTGGGTTCTGAATGCTGGTCCCCTGATAAAGCAGTAAGCACTCTTAATTACTGGCCTTATCTCCCACCCTTGAAGCTTCCAACTTAGTGAGGAAGAACATACCCTAATTTTGTGTACTGCACCAAATGATTATCCTAAATCTCATTGTCATAAAGTCAATATTGACCACATTAGTCTTATGTATGTTTATCCCTGGGTTCTCCAGCCTCCTGCTCTATGATGTACATACCAGATCATTCACTGCACCATGACTGAGTTTGACTAAATTGTGTTCCCATGCCCCAGAACTTCACATATGCTTATAATAGATATACAGCCTATAGACCAGTGATTCAGTTATAATGAGGTTATTAGAGTGACTAGGCTGGCTGGTTTCCTTAGAAGATTCAAGCGTCATTATAGAAAAAAGCAACTTACACAGAGACATCAAGGGCATTCCCACACAAAGGCCATGTGAGGAGGCAGGATAAAAACAGCCATCTGTAAGCCAAGGAGAGAGGTGTGGAAAGACTCTTCCCTCACTGTATGCACAGGGAACAAGAACAAACAAACAACACCCCTGCTTATCCCTCATCTTGGATTTTCTGACTTCGGAACTGTGAGAAGAGTAATTCCTGTTGTTGAACCTACTCCAGTCTATTGTAGTTTGTTTTAGCAGTCCCAACAAACTACTACATTACACTTACACTTTGAGGACTATGACTGTAACTGCCTATTAAAAAATATCAATCGAATGAACGTCTAGTAACCTTGAAATCATTCAGCCTTTTTAGCTAGTGTGTCTTAATATCCAGACAGAGTACTCCTTAATAATCACTACTGTTTTGTACTAACTGTGTGAGATATATACAGCCATCATCACAACTGTGTATTCATCTTTTGTACATGTATTTATTTCACTATATTTACTCTACACTGGATGGAAAACATTAATGATGTAATTTTATGTCAGCTCTGTATTCAGAGACAAACTACTGGGGTAAGTTTTCACAGCTATTTTGTACTTTATTTGTTGTATTTATTTGTGTACGCCTGTTTGTATGTACATGAATGCTTATGTATGAGCACTGCTGTGTACATGACAAGTAGTGTTTGCAGATCAGCACTTGGGTGTCAGTTCTCTACTACTACTTTGTGAGATCCACAAGTTGAATTGAGGTCATCGGGCCTGTGTCAAAGAGCCAAGCCTCTATCTCTCTGAAGCCATCATAACGACATAACATTGTCTTTGTTGACGTGGGATACATTATTGAAATGGTGAAATTTTAAAATATGTTTCCAACAGAACTGTGTAACATCACAGTCAATTTTATTAAACCAGAACAGGTTTTTGGCTACAAGGAATAAGAGGACAATCTGAGCACTGACAAACCAGAAGAGATGAATGCACAGGATCACATGAAAATGGCTTTGCCTCATAACTTACAGGCTAAACTCCAAAATATAGGAAGACACAAATAGCACCAATCCACAAGATTACTCTCTCTCTCCTCCCTCCCTCCGTCCTTCCTCTTCTCTCTACATGTGTTTTATTTTATATAGCATTTCACTTCTTTTATCTAATTTGAAATTTATTAATTAAGCCCTTTTTTATACCTTGACATTAGCTTCCTGATGCTATAAAGACATTTTTAATATTTCATGTGTCTAATACATTATTGCTAAACCTGAGATGTGTGTTAAAACCTGTTAGTATTCTTGAAATACGCTCATATCTTGTGGACCTCTGCGTCATTCCCTGGTCTCTGCCTTTGCTCCTTAAAGTTCTGTAAAGAGCTAGCAATGGAGAAGGAATACTTGGATAAATGTTCTTAGAGACAGAACTTTGAAATTCTATACTTTGGCTAGTGAGATATACCTATTAGTACTCATTATACTGGCAAAGCATTTGATAGGCATGTTTTATTCAAAAGAGGACCCTTATCTGACAAACACAGCTGATTGTTGGGAAAGCTCAGCCACAGGGACCTCAATTATCACAGAAGGATTATTAATATCTGTCCTCTCAAGAGATGCCAGATTATTGAGAAATCCGGGTCAACACTATCACATGTCTTAACTCCACCTGAATGGCAACAATCCCACTATTAACTAATAGTTGGTCATCAACTTTTCCCATGCTTGTTAGTTCTCTGCAGAATAAGGAGCTTCATCTTTTTCTCTAAACAACACCCCAAATACATTCACAATATGGAAGCCAAATCTTATTGTATGCCTTAAATGGTTAATATTTTACTATAATCCACTTTAAAGATGGAAGACATCTAGCAAAGAAAAGATGTGATTACAATACTATTGGGTTCAGAGCTCATTTCAGATAGTCTCCAATATTCAAATTCATATGTCATTTAAGAGTAACAGATACTGGATATAGGAATGCATCATTATCTAAAATTCTTCCAAAAAGAGAAAAAACTGATTAAGGGTCTAGAGACATGTTGACTAATTTCTGTGGATTTAACTGATCTCATTTAGGAGTGGGACCTATGCATGACTATTTTCCTTTTTTTTTTTTTTAAAGGAAAGCTGTAAAACTGAAGGAAATGTGTTTATAAGTTCATTGAGGTCCCCATGTACAAAAGTCCACAGTATTATTTGAGCTTTAGTTGGATGAGCCTGTCTTTATGGGCCTTTATTTATCACCTGCATAGAGATAGATGTGGACTTTCACTGCTCTGAACATTTATTTCCATGATGGCACCACACTTAGACAGTTAATTTTTTACATCAAGTAGAAATCTTGCTGTTTTAATTCTCAAGCAAGAAGGAAATTCTGCAACTTGCCCTACTCAACTCTCATTTCCTTAAAAAGGACCCTAAAGTATTTTATGATTATCTTTATTGGTTAGAGCCTATATCCAGTCTTAAAAGAATTCTAATGAAAAGAAAACTTCTATTAAAATATATTACTAGTTCATTTGACCATATTACTGGAAGGGAAAAGTCCTAATGGTTAAACCTTTTAAAGCTAGTCTGCTCTAACACATTTGAAAGCTGATGTGCTATTTGCATTCTAGCATGCAAAGTATTTTCTTTCTCTTTCCTTATATTCTTTCTTTTTATTACACCTTGCTTAAGCTTTTGAAAATGAGATAACCAAGTGATATCCCCAAGAGTTTCACAAATAAGTTAAAAAAACAGATTTCTGTATTCAGAGTATCATAAAAATAAGCAAAAAAGTGAGAAGTGTGTATATTTGTGGGCATAGTGACCAAACAACACTTAGGCATACTGAATCATGAATTTCCTAAGACATATATACACAAAAGTGTGTTCTGTGGGGGGTAGCAAAGTAGCAAATAGCTAGAAGCCAGTCCTGTGTGAGGTGAAATCCCACTCTTTCCTCTTACAGCATAGTGAACATAACAGTTATTTCATCTCTACTGGCTGGTTTGTCTTCATCTGTCAAATAATGATATCAAATCAAGAATAATCAATATGGCATTAGCAGGGTATGTCTCCAGTGAAGCCACATGGTGCATATTTCAGCATACAACTACAAAGGCCATCAGTGAAATGCTAAGAAGGAAACTGTTTCCTAGTTCAGAGAATATTTCCCAGATTCCTTGGGCAGAGTGTTTGATTTCTGGCTTGGAACTCTCTTCTTGACACTAAACTGAATATTCAGACAAAATATGAAACTCTGAAGATATGAATATCTATATTCATGAGCTAATTATTCCATGTGGAGACTTTGTTAAGAACTTGAGAAACACAGTTCTATAAAGCTCCTGGCTGTCCATGTTTTATAGAAGACAGTTTTATAATTATCAAAAACGAGATGCACTTTTATCTTCTTTCATGTCTCAAAAGCCACAGCCACAGGAACTTGAATATATCATACATCCCAGGGAACTCCATTTCTTTGTCATAAATTGAGTGGTGATAATTCAGGCCCACTATAGTGTTAACTAGAATCCTTATCTCAAACAATGATCATGAAATGCCTTGAAGTCCTCAGTAGTGTTACCATTGTGTTTACATTCAGAGCTAGAATTGTTTATAAAAGTTTCATGAAGGCATTCACCTCTAATGCCATCATCATCTGACCCCACAGAACATAAAGTTGAATAGCACAGAGGAACAGATGGCACAGGAAGCTTACCCTAGCCTGCCTTTCCTTGAGTGTTGTACTTGCTGCTAAAAATAACAATGTGAGGGCCATAGGAAGTGAAATACAGTCCCAGAGAGAAGAAGTTCATGGGGTTGCACCAAAGGAGTGCAAGAAGATCTCATCTTTTCTGAATCTTTTTCTGAGAAAGTCCCTGCTCTGCGCTGTTAGTCTGTAGATGGTCAAAACATTGATGGAAACCAGCTCCACTGTGACTGAGGGAAAGGCTTTCAAAGGTGCAGACAAAGACAAAGGTGCCCAAGTTCCAGCAGCACTCTGTAATTTCTCTCCTCTTAGAAAGACATTTTATGAATCCCCGTGAATAACACAACAAGCTCCTTTAAATATGTCAGCACAGAAGAAGAGCTTCTAAATGGATTAGCTGTCTAACATCTTTATGATGTAAAAGGAGAAAGGGTGCTCTTCCAGGCCAATTAGATCAGCACTGCAAATGTGCAACAATTGCAGCAAGGAGGGGGAGAAGCAGTAACAGAACTGTCCTATAAATAATCCGCTGAACTATAGCATGTGCCATATTAAGAAGTGCCCAGTCTTCCTAATTCTGGAATAGTGTGCTTTGAATTGCAATTATTCTACAGACTTTGCAAAACTTTTGGGGCATCAAGAATGATCTGGTTGGTCAGTAAACATAGTTGATCACCAGTCAAAACACAGAAACATCATCAAATATTGAAAACTGACAGAGATAACAACCACAAGCCTTTATTTTAAAAACACAAGTCCCAAGAGCTAGAAGAAACACTCTCAGGCCCATTCGGTGGTCCTAGGAGGCTGAGTGCCACCCTTTGCAAAGGATCTACAAATGCTAGTCTTTGCTGATGTCTACTGTATTTTGTCATTGTTTGCATTTCAAAATATCTTCTTGGAGAAAGTTCAACTACTGCAGCAAAAGACCCTGAGTCTGTCTCCTCAGGAGAAAGTATAGCCAAGCACAGAGATCTCTGGCAAAAAGTGCCACTCTTTTTTACAACAGAAGAAGTACAGGGAAGGACAGGGAAAAAAATTCGTGCCCTGATAATGATGTGGTAACTTAATGGAGTCTAGTTACAAGAGTATCTCATTTAACACTAAAGACAGTGTAGCTTTGCAATTTCCCTTTTCCTCTAAAGAGAAAGCACATGCATATATATATATATATATTACAAATCTGATTGAGGGGATGCCAGCCTGTGTTTGACTCCATTTTGCTCAATTTTTTCTGGCAATCAGATTTCTGTATTTCCTTAGGTATCAGGACTTAATGAAAAGTTTCCAAAGGATGGAAATGCAAGTGTAACCTGGTTTTCTTGTCTGCAGTGACATCTGGTCAATTATAGTTTCCCATAGCCTCTAGCAGTGCCACAGCACTGGCTGTTTGTTCACAGAGTGGGAGCAAGGCACATTTCCTAGAAGCAGTGGTAACTCTCTAAAGCCCTAGAATTAGAGGAAAAGTTGGTTGAACAAGAAAGAATGATGTCACTCTGAGAATTTAGTAAGCTCAATTTGAAAACCAACAACAGAGAAAAATGAAACCAAGCCTAAACAAAAACACAAAAGACGAATTCTATCCGTGATGAACTATTTCCTCTTTAAAACTCATGTCTAATGATGTTTAGTTTGGAAAAAAGGCAAAATTCCCAAAACCTGTTAAAATAAACAGGAACATTGTGTTACTTATAAAGAATAATATAATATAGTAATGCTAATTGTGCAGAAAGTAGTAGCCAAATTCAAAAAGTTACTTTTATTTGTTTTATAGAATTAATGTTCTATCTCAGTGGAAAGATAGAGGAAATATATATATTTGTTTACAAACTGTATGGCTGTGGCAGGCTTCTTGTTATCTACTTCATTTATCTTAAATTAACCCATTTCTATAAATCTATACTTTGCCATGTAGCTTATGGCTTACCAGTACCTTACATCTTGTCATGGCAGCAGCTGGCCATATCTGTCCCTCCAGCCTTCCACCTCCCAGCCTTCTCCCTCTCCTTGTCCCACCTACCCTATCCTTCCTGCCTGGCTACTGGCCAATTAGCACTTTATTTATTTTAAACAATCAGAGCAATATATTTGACATACAGAACATCCCACAGAACTTCCCCTTTTATTTTTTTTAAAAAGCAAGGTTTTAACTTCTATATAGTAAAATTTCAGATAATAAATAAATTGTCAAGCAAGAATTACAGTTACAATATTAAAGAAGATATCCTATCTATCTTATATTTTTGAGTCTAAGGTTTTATATCTATCTTTTATCATAATTGAGGAAATTGTAACTATCTAGTCTTCAACCTCATCAAAGACCTCAGAAGGATATATTATTACCTGAGAACTGGGCGAAGTATGCAAGCAACTTTTGTGAGTCTTATAGGGTAGACAGAGACAGCTGGCAGCCTGGACAGTCACCTAATGTTCCTTTGTAAAGTTGGGGCATTTGTCTTCAGCCCACAGGGCTAGATTCTCTTGGTCACTTTTTTCAGTGTCCTGTAGAATGTCTGGCAGTTTCCTCTGCGAAGCAGGAACTTGAAGCAAAGTTCAATGGTCACCTTTCTATGGGTCCTGCATGTCCAGTTGATCAAGCAGTCCAGGCAAGAACAGTTTTTTGTCCAAATGGCTAGTTTTGCCAAGGTGAAGATAAACTCCATATGAAGTGTCTTCAATGTCCATTCTCCTCTCTGAAGTGAATTGGGGCTGCCAGGAGCAGATATGTCTCACTGTCCAGAAAGTCTAAATTTTAAAAATATTTTAAATACCATATTCTGTAGACCTTTGAAGTGTTTGAAGATTACCTGTCTATCTGAAATACATCTATGTATACCAAGAAAACTTAACTAAATGGCTATAAGTATGATTATCATAGATGACTAATTATTAATCTATTTTTAATTATGTATTACAATTTTAAATGAGCTGTACAAACATAATAACTTAAACAAGAGTAGAAATATACATACAGTATAACAAAATTAACTTTAAGTTTGTATCAATAGACTAAAATCTATACCAATGTAAAACATTTTAAACAAGTTGTTGCTCTTTAAAAGTAAATTCATTAATCTCCCATTTTATCCTATTTTATCTATATCATATCCCCCTTCTTTTTTTTAGAAAGAGATCGCATTTATAATCAATCCAATTTAAATAAAAATATTGGTTTTCCTTTGTCCCACACCAGAGGGCTCTTTTGATTTGGGACACAAGAATCTCTTAACCTTTTCTTTTAACAATATGCCTGGGTTTAGAGATGGAGTGAGCCAATTCCATCTCCAAAGCCAGCAGGGAATTTGGGCATAGTTTCTCTTACTACTTCCTGCTGGAGGGTGGCGCTGTATCTTATGGGGACACAAAGAAAATTTTAGGATTATGGAGTAGTCTGTGAGGGTAAACCTCTGAGCCAGTTGCCTTGAAACCATTCTGGATGTTGGATCACCTGGACCATTGTGTCATTGGAGACCTTTCAGGTGGTCTTGGCTGATCAAACCTCATGTATCTTAATCTGAAACAAATCCATAGCCTCTGGTTTCCTGTGGAAACAAAAGCAGAGACTCTTTTTCAAAGCAACATATCCTTATATACAAATTTTGAAGTCAAGATACCTTTAAAATTTACATATTTGTTTAACTCAACAGCTTTTACAATCAAATCTTGTTTTTGCAGTTAAAAATCCCAAAGACTACACAAGCCAGATTCTCTGTGTAATATCCATCTTTGTAAGATTGAAATGCCTCTGTGGCTGCTGGCTCTGCCCACCTCAGCTTCATGGCGGTGGTACAGTTTACCACCAGCTCTGGGTCTGGAGCCATGTGTACCATCAACTATCAGAAGCAGTTCTATCAAACCAGTGCATAGCCCAGAAACGGCCAGCTGCTGCCATGACAAGATGTAAGGTACTGGTAAACCACGAGCCATGTGGCAAAGTATAGACTTATAGAAATGGGTTAAGATAAAAGAAGTAGATAACAAGAAGCCTGCCATGGCCATACAGTTTGTAAACAATATAAGTCTCTGTGTGCTTTCTTGGTTGGGTCTGAGCGACTGTGGGACTGGCGGGTAAGAGAGATTTGTCCTGACTCTGGGCCAGGCAGGAAAACTCTAACTACAGATAGCTCCCAACGTGTTGGCAAGAGTTTCCACCTAAAACCTGACAAAAAAGATTCTAAAACAGAGCTAAAAACAGCTTCCTAGTTGTCTCTCTCAAGTTAGCGGCAGCCTGCAGGTTTGAGCTACTATGGAGGGTTCCTCTGACCTGCAGTGTGGTGGAAATGAGGAATCTACAAGCAACACTTTACTCTGCTGTGTGATAGATTTAGCCTTTGCTAGTTAAAAAAAAAAAAAACGTTTCTGAGGAAAGTATACTTTGACAAAGTAACTCAGTAGATAAAGGATAAGACTGAGTTTCAGAAGAAAAAACTATTCATTTGATACTAAGTAGTGACAGGGCTAAAATCTGCTAGCAATGGACTTGCTATATCACACAGGGAAAAAGGGTGACATGGTCTGTTATGACGTGTGTGGAGTAAGCAATGAACTGATGTCTGCAAAGCTCATTCAACCCATTTCATGTGTATGTATGTAAGTGTATGTGCAGTTGTACCTGTGTGTATATCATGCACATTTGTGAATGCACATGCCCAGGCACGAGAACAACCCTAGCCATTGTTCTTCAGGTTCTATTCATGCCATTTGTCTATTTATTTGTTTTGAGACAAAGTAGCTTGTTGGCCTGGAGTCCATCAATTAGATTGACCAACAGGCCTTAGGGACATGCTTCTCTGACTCCTATATATATCTTGCATTTCTGATGTGTGTTATGGGGATTGAACTCAGGCTCTCCTGCTTGCCAGGCAAACATTTTGTCAACTTTGGTATGACACCAGCTCTTTGATTCTTCTGATGATAGTTCTTTTATAAAGACTGAAGGAGAATGTACACTGCCATTTTGTTCTAATTGAAAACAATGCGTAGTAATATTTTCTATGCTACATTTATAGCAGGACTCTGTAGAACTGTGTTAGCAACTTAGGAAGTTCAGTTTCACATAAAATGTTTTCAAATACAGTCTTCAATATTCTTAAGACTGATTACCTATAAGTTCATGTTTATGTTGTTGCTTATATCAATGACCATCTGCATATTTTGCAGTTATGTCTTGACAGAAAGTGCCTGGAATGCCTCTCTATAAAGGTGCATTTTGATGGCTGAAAGAGAAAGGATAAAATTTTAAAACAATAATCTCAAATGATTTTTTTAATTCAATGAGCTGCCTTAGCTTGGATGACTCAGATACTACACACCTAAATCTACATTTTTCAGAGCTTGACCACATCTCTAGTGGGGCAAGCCTGGCTCTGTAATCTTTAGTTGGCCTATGAATTGGTGTTCCAGATAATTCTCACTGATGTTCAAACAGATACTTTAAGGATCAGCTACTTATTTGCCACCCCAGCTAATTAAACTCTCCAATGAAAGTCACTCATACACTGGGGAGTCGGAATCATCTCAATCAGATGCTCACTCCCTTCTACTTCCTCTTGAGAAGCTTCCAAAGTACCTTCTTTCTTTGTTGTTCCCTGGAAGCTCACTCCCCTCCCCCCACACTTCCTTTCTCAGCAAAACGAAAATGTAATTGTTGACACATTATAGAACTTTAGTAAGTTATTCTCAAATGAATTAATGAGTACCTGTAGCTTATACAGTGTTCTTTAGAAAAATCTTGAAACATTTTGAATGTTTTGTTGAAATGACTTTAATCATAACATGAAGTTCAAGTATTTTTAAAAAATATGATTGACAGGTCTTCCCTCAAAATCAGAATTCACAAACAATTTCTCATTTTCTTTACATTGACTCAATTCACTTACCATTCAATCAATTTCCATGAAATTATACTTTTATATATCATCTTATATCTTAATTCTACTTAACAATGCATATTATAAATTATTTATATCACCACAGATAGACTTTTTTTTTTCCACAACTGAATAATCTCTCAGTGTATGACACAAACAACACGTTTTTGAGCTATAGCTTTAGAATTAGAAGACAGGTAGGAGATGAATAAGAAGAGCTTGAATTTTTAAAAATAAAATAAAGTATAATAAGATAAATAAAATATATTACATTGAAGTTGGATAAAACAAACAAAAAGAAGGAAAAGAATATAAGAGAATGCACAAGAATGAGAGAGCTACTCATTCGCACACTCAGGAATCCCATAAAGACACTGAACTGGAAGCCATAATATATATGCAGAGGACCTGGAACAGTCTCTGTGAGGTTATATGATCTTTGCTCATGTTGGTTTTGAAGGTTTTATTTTCTTGGTGTCCTCCATCCACTCTCGTTTTTTTTTTAATTAAAATTTTTTTTCAATTATTTTATGGGATAGTATAATAAGTGACCACAAAAATTCTACCAGGGAGCTGCTACAACTTATAAAAAACTTCAGTGATGTGGCTGTATACAAGAGTAACTTAAGAACAAACAAACAAACAACAACAACAAAAACAAAAACAAAAAACTTCCCTGTAGGCAGAGATGAGCCAACCTGGAGTCTGCCTGAGGGCCTAGCTAAAGTGGCTGTCAAAGGTCCTGAGTATGCCTAACCAATGAAGGGAGAGCACACAATGTTACCAGATCAGGACACAGCCTGGGTGCTGGGTTGAGGGTATATAAGGCTCTCCCCATTGCTGAATAAAGGAGTCTGCTGTTTGCTTTTTAGCTGTCTATGCCATTGACACCACACCTTCTCACCCCCTCCCCTGAGGGAGTCATTAGGAGCCAGCAACATATCCTTCCTATGTACAAATGATAAATGGGCTGAGAAAGAAATCAAGGAGACAACATCCTTTACAATAGCCACAAATAATATAAAACGTCTTGGGGTAACTCTAACCAAGCAAATGAAAGACCCATATGACAAGAACTTCAAGTCTTTGAAGAAAGAAATTGGAGAAGATATCAGAAGTTGGTAAGATCTCCCATAGTGATGGATCAGTAGGATTAGCATAGCAAATATGGCAATCTTTCCATTTTTGTACAGGCTTTTAAACCCTTTCTTCCTCTTCTTATACATGGTGATGAATCTGGATTTTGCAAAATTAAAACTTCAAAGTGTTCAAGAGGTTTTATGTTTCTTAATACTTAAGCAATTTTAAGGTTATGTGCAAAAAGTCAAAGTAAAGTTGAGAAAGGCGAAACTTTCCTTTTTAAGTTTGGCTCCAGAAAATAAAGCTCTGCTTCAAGTTTTCTACAACATAGCTCCTCTGGAAAGTAATGCAGAGCTATGCTAAAACATGATTTTGTCCAGTGATTTGGGAATTGCTCATGATGGATGGAGAGGGAAGTAGAGTCCAGACAGAATAACATGCATGCATAGACCCTGCAAGAAAAAGTGCTTTGATTTCATGTCAATCCTCATTTTCTGAGCAATCACTTCAGGCAAGACACTTACTTGCTTTTAATGCAGAAATACCAATGATGGATGATTCAAGACAACATATGTTCAATCCCAGGTGAGCGATTACAGCCTGTAATTGCTAAAAGAGTGTGCTGGAATCTTAATGGTACAGGTAGCATTACTCTTGAAGGAAGTGCTAGATAGTTTAATCCACTAGTTCTATGTGGAAGACTTTGGGAGTACTGGATGGGAGAATGTGTGTGCTCTATATAAGGATGCTGCATAGGTGAAACTACAACATGTGCCTTATCAGCCCCTAAGCCATAGTTATGTAATTTATTAATCAAGTAAAACCTTCAGGATTGTTGTGCAGCTTGCTTGACAAAATTAGTGACTTAAAAATTCTAAAGAAATGAATATTTTAATAATAATATATTATAAACATAACCAGTTGATAAAAAAATATTTCCTTAACTGTACATGCTTATAAATTCTAGCATCATGCCTGCTTTTTTTTTTAATGTAGTGTTTAGGTTAGGCTGTGGTAGAGTGTCAAGAGTATGTCAGGATATGAGACTCATCAGATGACTAATTTCCATGAAATTATTCTTAGATTCTGTTTCCCAGCATGTGTTAGAAGCAAGTGAGGTGAGTTGAACAAGAGCTATTTGACTTAACATTGTTGTCCATAAGGCTAATGAGTCTCCAAAGGCATTACAGTGAATTCAGAAAACAATACTTTTAAAAATCACTTCACATTCATGTGTAGGTATGTGTGTGTCATGTGCATGAATATGTGGTGTGAGAGAGTACAGTTGCCTAAGAAGACCAGAAGAGGGCATGGGGACCTCTGGAGCTGGAGGTACAGGTGATAAAATTTCAATATTTTTGCAACAACATTGAGTGAGTATATGCTCTACCCACTAGGATGGAGTCTGATTTCAGTGAGGAAGATGGTGTGAACAAAAGTACTTCCTAGCCAGTACAAAAGCAGCACGTCCAAACTGCACTAGCTTTCATTGTGCTTTTGTGGTTTGCATCGTGGGAACCAGTAAAATCCTTTTCTATGAAGGTCAAGTTAAGAGAGATTTTGTGCTTTTCAGGCCATAGAGTATTTTTCTTAACTACTAACATCTTCAGTTGTGTAGTGAAAATGTCTTCAGATGTTACATTAATAAGCTGGCATAGCTGAGATGTGGTCCAAAAAAACTTCCTTTAAAAACAAAACTCTCCATGGTCTTGATTGGATGTGTGAGCTATTGTTTGTGGACTCTTTTATATTACATGCCATAACCAAATCAGTAGCAGACACTTTACAAACACATGTAAAGGCTTACTTAAAATTCTCTGGGTGACCTTGGGACACATAATGAGACTCTGTCTCAAAAGTGTAACAGTGACTAAGTAGTAGAAATTGTTGACTTTATTAAATCCCAGTCTTGACGTATACATATTTTTGTATTCATTAAGACAATTGGATGTAAGCAAAATCCACTTTCACCTACTCAAGTGTGGTAATTATCTCTAAGAAATACACTAACATGACTCACTTATGAGTTAAATTCATTGCTTCAGTGTAGCATATAGATTTTTATATGAAATAATTAATGGATCACTTATGGTTATTTGAATTTTCAAACTGATAGATATGTCAGTGAGAGATGAAAGAAATCTAACAAAAAACTATGACATAGTTGAATTTGATAGCCACAGGACATTGTTCTCTTGGGTAAGACTCCCGGAACAGAGTTATGAGTTTGTTAACATAGAATATTGCTTTCTGGGGAAATGACAACTTCTTTCTACGTGATGCATGTTGACCCACTGAGTTGACATGCATTATAGTTCAAGGGCTACAATTTCATTTTTATCAGGTTATTAATTTATCCACTTATTTTTTAAATGCTGAGGATTATTAATATTCGATGGGCAAGGGAAAATGACTAAGTCACTCACCTGCTGCAGGTTAAAGTATAGTAGGGAAGATGGAGAATGTTGAAAACTCATGGGGAAAACTCATAACTCTATGACAAAGAGATCTATTCTCAGGGGTACATGAATTCTAATTCTGCAAATAACTAATGAAATAAATAAACAAATAAAAACTAAACCTGTAAGATAAGACAAGATGATTTAGCTCAGAAAATGGATTTAAAATGTTTTCATAGAGACAACTAATGTGTCTGAAATATGAAAGAACAAATAATACTCAGGGATGATTCATATAAAGAGGAGATGAGATGAATCATCAGAAGACTGTTTTTCCTAAAAGATATGCAGGTGAATTAATGTTGCTATGCTAGGCTTTGGCATTTTAAGATCACCATTAAAAATCCTTCCTGGCTATAATATTGAAAATTAGAGTGAGATCAAGTAGGATGCCAGAACCTCAGTAAAGAGGCCCAAGGCAGTCAGTTCAGGAGAGAGATGATGCTGACTCAGCTGTAGATGAGACAGCGGCAGTGACAGGAAAATCGGAAAATTACCTCAGACAGAGTCGCAGTGAATGTGAGTCTGCAAGACCACAGTGGAGACCAAGCCTGGCTGAGGTCTGCCAGGATAAAGGTTGGACCATATTGACAGACCTGCTGCTGTGGAGATGAGACACAGAAAAGTTTATGTGTAAAATGATGTAGACCAGTTACCATATAAAAAGTTCAGTAGTTTTATGAAATTTCACAATTCATTTGATAATGTTACATATTTTACTCTTTCCTATTTTTTTCCAAAGGAAAAATTTTAAAATTTTCTCTTATCAGAAATGTAGTTGATTTCACTGAAATAATTTCCTTATGATGACTAGATCAGTGATTTTTTTCTGATAATAAATCAATGATACATTTTAAAACAGGTCTTTGGTATATATATTTTCACATTTTATTAAAGATGAAAGCAAATTTGCATACTAATGAGGTATATGTGCTTGCTCATTTTTATACATAAAATTAAATCTTTGCTGAATATTAGTTAATGCTGGATATTAAGTTGTCTTTAACTGTTTTCAGAGTTTATCCTTATTTTATTTTAAATCCTTTAAAAGTTAAAATGTATTGATTATCAAATTTATCTACTTAACTTAATTGGTTAAAATATACAATTTAGTTGTTTTTGTTTGTTTGTTTGTTTGTTTTGGTTTTTCGAGACAGGATTTTTCTGTGTAACTTTGCACCTTTCCTGGAACTCGCTTTGTAGTCCAGGCTGGCCTCGAACTCATAGAGATCCACCTGCCTCTGCCTCTGGAGTGCTGGGATTAAAGGCATGCGCCACCACCGCCCAGCCAATTTAGTTTTTAAAACTGCATGATTTGCAGTATTTCTCTTCACTCTGTTTTCTCTTTTGAGGCACTACAGTTGGTTAAAATATAAATCACTAAAACAGGAATTCCAAGATGTTAACATGGCCTTGAAGAAGTCTGACAACTTCAAGTGAACACAAACACTGAAGGCACCTGTGCCTTTGAGCATGTTGATTTCTATCAGTCCAAATATTCCCTTTTATCACAAGCTGTTGAATTGGAATTGAAGTGATTTCTGATCTTTGACCCAGGAGTTACAGATTTCTTAACTTTTTTCATCTTAGATAAGTAACAAAAGATAAATTTCAGAGTATCAGAAACTGGAGATACCAATGAAAGACAAAAATATCCTCCCCCCCCCCTCTCTCTCTCTCTCTCTCTCTCTCTCTCTCTCTCTCTCTCTCACACACACACACACACACACACACACACACACACACTGCTTATTAAATTGTGTGCATTGTGTCAATTTATTATTTTTATGGGAATTATGAAGAAAGAGCACAGTATATTTCTCCATATTTAGGAGCTTAACAAATAGAGGTGACTTCTGACTTAGTGTGCAGTTCTGATTTTTAATGATGAAAAGAATATTAATTCAAATATGCTTGTTGAATATTCATTTAATGACTGCAAATTTGGATTTAGTATGTAGAATATTACATTCAAAAACCTATAAATTTATGCTCCCCTGGGCTCCATATCATGACCTACAACTTTGGAAGAAGAGTTATGCTTTTTCCCGAGGCCAGGCTAGATCCAGGTCCAGGTAAGACATTGTCAGTTGTCCACTAACACTCCTTAAAATCCTCACAACAACCTCAGACTGTATCCCCTCCCCTGGGCTCCATATTGGGGCACCCAACCCTGGCAGCTTTACAGAGCCCAAGATGGTCCTATCAACTCCAGGTACCACACCTTCCACAGCCCAGTGAACCCCTCTAAGCACACCCAACATCCTCACACTGCACCACATCCCCTGGGCTCCATATCCTGGTCTACAACTTCAGAAGAAAACTTTGGCTTCACTGGATCCAGGTCAGGCTGGATCTAGGAACCAACCCAGACCCCAAAACCCTACAGAAGACACCCTACTGGACCTGAAGACTTGATAGTCACCAGAACCCTTGGCTATTTAGAAGAGAAAACCAGAGAGGAAAGAGAAAACAAGAAATGAAACACCAATCCAACAAAGAAGAATTCATGAAACAACATCTATCCTTATGATCATCTCAAATTTAGATGTATAAACACCAGTGTAAGAACGCAATAAATAACAGAAAGGGCAATATGATACCACAGGAACCCATCTATCCAGTGACAGCAAGACCTGAATAATCCAAAAACAGTTGAAGTACAAGAAAATGACAATAAAAATATTTTATGAAAATGATAGAGGTACTTAAAGAGGAAATTTTAAAAAATCTCTTAAAGAAATTGAGAAAAAGAGACAAAAAAATTAGATGAAGTCTAGAAATCCCTAAAAGAATGCAAAGAAATCCTAGAAAAAACAAACAAACAAGCAAACAAACAGACAGATGAAGGAAAATAAATGTTCAAGACCTGAAAATGGAAATAGAAGATATAAAAAAAAAAAACACAAATGGGGGGAATCCTGGAAATGGAAACTATGGGTAAACAAAAAGGAATTACAGATGCAAGATTTACCAATAGATTACAAGAGATGGAAGAAAGAATCTCAGGCATTGAAGATATGATAGAGGAAATAGATTCATAGGTCAAAGAAAATGTTAAATCTAAAAAATTCCTAAAACAAAATGTCCAGAAAATCTGGGATACTATGAAAAGACCAAACATAAGAATAATAAGAACAGAAGGAGAAGAAACAGCTCAAAAATCTAAATAATATATTTAACAGAATTATAGAAGCAAAATTTCCCAGCCTCAATAGGACATGATTATAAGGTACAAAAAGAACACCAAATAGATTGGATTAGAAAGGAAAATTCCCCTGCCATGTAATAATCAAAACACTAAATATATAGAACAAAGAACGAATATTAAAGGAGGCAGGGGAAAAAGGCCAAGTAACATATAAAGGCAAACCTATTAGAATCACATTCAACTTCTCAACAGAGACCCTAAAATCCAGTTAGGGCCAGGACTGATATCTTGTAGACACAAAGAGACCACTGATGCCAGCCCAGACTACCATGCCCACTAAAACTGTCACTTGCCATAGGTGGAGAAAACATGATACTTCATAACAAAGTCAATTTAAAATAATATCTATCTACAAATCCAGCTGTACAGACGTACTAGAAGAGAAACTCCAACCCCAGGAATTTAACTACACCCATGAAAACACAGGTATTAGTCTAACACCAGAAAATCCAAAGAAGGAAAACACTCACATACACACAGACACACAGACACACACAGACACACACACACACACACACACACACACACACACACACACACACACACACACACACACACACACTATCACCACCAACAACAAAAAAATAAAGGAATTAACAAACATTGATCATTAATATTTCTCAATATTAATGGACTCAATTTTCCAATAAAAAGACATAGGCTGACAAAATGAATATGAAAACAGGATGCATCCTTCTGCTGCATACAAGAAACACACTTCAACATCAAAGACAGACATTACCTCAGAATAAAGTGTTGGAAAAAGATTTTCCAATCAAATGAACCTAACAAGCAAGTGGGTGGAGCTATCATAATATCTAACAAAATAGACTTCCAACCAAAATTAATCAAAAGACACGGAAAAGGGCATTTCCTACTGACCAAAGGAAAAATCCACCAAATGATGGATGTCTCAATTCTGAGCATCTCTGCCTCAAATGTAAGGGCACCCACATTTTAAAAAGAAACATTACTAAAGCTGAAATCACTCATGGAACCCCATATAAATAGTGGGAGACTTCAACCCCCTACTTTGACCAATGGACAGGTCATCCAGAAAGAAACTAAATAGAGAAATAACAGAATTAACAGACAGTGTAACTCAAATGTACCCAAGAGACATCTACAGAACATTTCACTCCAACACCAAAGAACATGCCTTCTTTCATCCCCTCATGGAAAGATCTCCAAACTGACCATATGCTAGGCCACAAAGTAAGTCTGAACAGATTAAAAAAAAAAAAAAAAAGAAGAAAGTAAGAAAGTAAGTAAGTAAGTAAAAAAGAAAGAGAGAAAGAAAGAAAGAAAGAAAGAAAGAAAGAAAGAAAAATAATGCCCTGTATCTTATCAGACCACTATGGATTAAAGCTGGATTTCAACAACAGAAACAACAGAAAGCCTAAAAACTCATTGTAATGGAACATTTTACTGAGTTAACACCAGGTCAAGGAAGAAATAGAGAAATTAAAGACTTCCTAGAATTCAATGAAAATGAATGCACAACATACTCAAACTTAGGGGACACAATGAAAGCAGTGCTAAGATGAAAGTTCATAGCATTAAGTGCCTTCATAAAGAATTTGAAGAAATTTCACACTAGCAACTTAACAGAACACTTCAAATCTCTAGAACTAAAAGAAGCAAACCCATCCAAGAGGAGTAGACAGCAGGAAATACTCAAACTGGGTGCTGAAATCAATAAAACAGAAACAAAGAGAACCATACAAAGAATCAATAAAACAAAATGTTGATTCTTTGAGAAAGTCAACAAAATAGATTAAACCCTTATCCAAACTAACTAGAAGGCAGAAAGAAAATACCAAAATTAACAAAACCAGAAACAAAAAGGGGAAAATAACAGACTCTGAGGAAATATAGAGAATCATTAGGTCATACTTAAAAACATGTACTCCATAAAATTGGGAAACCTAAAAGAAATGGACAAATGTGTTGGTAGATTCCACTTGCCAAAGTTAAATCAAGATCAGATAAACAATTTAAATAGGCCTATAACCCCTAAGAAAATAGAAACAGTCATTAAAAGTCTCCCAGCCAAAAAAAGCCCAGGACCAACTGATTTCAGTACAGAGCTCTGCCAGACTTTCAACGAAGAGCTAATATCAGTTCTCCTCAAACCATTCCACAAAAATGAAACAGAAGCAACATTGCCAAATTCTTTTTATGAGGCCACAGTCACCCTGATACCCAAGCTACACAGACTCAACAAAGAAAGAGAATTACAGATCAATTTTCCTCATGAACATTGATTAAAAAATACTCAATAAAATTCTGGCAAACCAAATCCAAGAACACATAAAGAAGATGAGGGGTTGGGAATTTAGCTCAGTGGTAGAGGACTTGCCTAGCAAGCATAAACCCCTGGGTTTGATCCTCAGCTCAAAAAAAAAAAAGAAAAAAAAAAAGATGATCCACCATGTTCAAATAGGGTTCATCCCAGAAATGAAGGAATGTTTCAAACAAAGTATGAAATCTGTTAATGTAATCCACCATATAAACAAACTGAAAGAAAAAAATCATCTCATTAGATGCTGAAAAAGCCTTTGAAGAAATCCAACATCCCTCTATGATAAAAGTCTTAGAGAGATAAGGGATACCTAAACATAATAAAAACAATTTACAGCAAGCTGATTGCCAACATCAAATTAAGTGGAGAGTAACTCAAAGCAATTCCACTAAAATCAGGAAAAAACAAAAGTGTCTATTCTCTTCATACCTGTTCATATAGTGATTAAAGTTCTAGCTAGAGCAGTAAGATGACTAAAGGAGATCAAAGGGATACAAATCAGAAAGGAAGAAGTCAAAGTATCATTATTTGCAGAGGATATGATAGTATACATAAGTGAGCACAAAAACAGTGCCAGCTGAAAAACACCTTTAGTGAAGTGGCTGGACACAAAACTAACTAATAAAAAAGTCAGTGGCCCTCCTATATATAAACAATGAACAGGCAGAGAAAGAAATCAGAGATTCAACACTCTTTACAATAGCTTCAAATAACATAAAATATCTTGGTGTAACTCTAACTAAGTGAGTGATAGACCTGTATGACAAGAGCTTCAAGTCTTTGAAGAAAAAGTTGGAGAAGATATCAGAAGATGGAAAGATCTCCCATGCTAAAGGATTGGTAAGATTAACAGAGTAAAAGTGACCATCTCACCAAAAGCAATCTACAGATTTAATGCAGTCCAAATCCAACAGAATTCTTTACAGATCTTGAAAGAACAACACTTTACTTCATATGGAAAAACAAACAAGGAAAAAAAAAAGCCAGGATAGCTAAAATAATCCTGTACAATAAAAGAAGTTCCTGGGGTACATCACCATCCCTGATCTCAAGCTGTTCTGCAGAGCTATAGTAATAAAAACCTAATATTATTGGCATAAAAACAGACAGGTGGATAAGTGGAATCAAATTGAAGACCTATATATAAATCCACATATCTATGGATGCTCTTTTTTTTTTTTTGAGAAAAAAGCCATAATTACACAATGGAAAAAATAAAGTATCTTCATCAAATGATGCTAACATAGTTGGATGTTGGCTTGTAAAATAATGTAAATATATCCATACCAATCACCCTACCCAAAACTCAAGTCAGATTGGATCAAAGACCTCAAAATAAATCCAGATACATTGTACCTGATAGGAGAGAAAGTGGGAAATAGTCTTGAACACATTGGCACAGGGGACCACTTCCTGAACAGGACACTAGCAAAGACTCTACCGTCAACAACTAATAAATGGGACCTAATGAAACTAAAAATCTTCTATAGGACACAGGACACTGTAAATAAGGCAAAACAGCAGCCTACAGAATTGGAAAAGATCTTCACCAACCCCACATCTGACTGAGGTTTGATTTTCAAAGTATAGAAAGAACACAAGAAATAAGACATCAACAAACCAAATAATCTAATTAAAAATTAGGGTACAGTACTAGAAAATTTTCAACAGAGGAATCTCAAAAAGCCAAGAAACATTTATAGAAATGATCAACATTCTTAGCCACCAGAAAATTAAATGCAATTCAAAACAACTCTGAGATTCCATCTTACGCCAGTCAGAATGGCTAAGAACAAAACCACAAGTGACAGGTCATGCTGGGGAGGATGTGGAGCAAGGGAACACTCCTCCACTTCTGGTGGGAGTGAGAATTTGTTAATTGACCTTGTAAACCAATATGGCAGTTTCTAAGAAAACTTGGAAATAGTCTACCACAAGACCCAGCTATACCACTATTGGGTATCTACCCAAAGGATCCTCAATCATACCACAAGGACACTTGCTCAACTATGTTTATAACAGCTTTCTTTATAATAGCCAGAACCTAGAAACAACCTCAACTTTCTTCAACAGAGGAATGGAAAGAGAAATAGTGACACATTTACACAATGGAGAATTATTCACCTGCTAAAAAACAATGACAACATGAAATGTTAAAGAAATGGATAGAACCAGTAAAATTAAATCATCCAGAGTGAGGTAACTCACACTGAGAATGACAAATATGGTATGTATTCACTCATAAGTGGATATTAGCCATAAAATAAAGTATAACTAACTATACTCTACATACCCACAGAGACGAGGTAACAAGGAGGGTTAGGTGGGAGACCTGGATCTCCCTGGGAAGGGGAAATAGAAGAGATTTCATGAGTGGATTTGGGGCTGGTGAGAATGGGAACATGAGAGATCATGCTGGAGTGGGTGGAGGGGGATAGTATTGAAAGAGACTGCTGGAAAGGGGAGACATTGCAAGGTCAGATAAAAACCTGCTTCCCTGGATGTCCCTCAAAGGAAGAATGGATAAAGAAAATCTGGTACACATACACAATGGAGTACTACTCAGCAGTAAAAACAATGACATCATGAAATTTGCAGGCACATGGATGGAACTAGAAAATATCACCCTGAGTGAGGTAACCCAGACTCAAAAAGACAAACATGGTATGTTCTGACTCATAAGTGGATACTAAATGTAAAGCAAAGAATAATCAGACTACAATCCACAGCTCCAGAGAAGCTAACTAACAAGCAAGAACCTAAGAGGGATGCGTGGATCATCCTGGAAAGGGGAAATAGATGATATCTCCATGAGTAAACTGAAGATAAGAAGTTGCAATAGAGGGTAGGGGATGGGGGATGAGAACATAAGGGAACAGGAGGGTCAAACTGAAACAGGGACAGAGTGGGAGGCAATGAAAGAGATACCTTGATAGAGGGAGACAGCATGAGGACAGGGAGAAACATGGGGTTAGGGAAGTTCCCAGGAATCCACAAGGATGACCCCAGATTAGACTACTAGCAATAATGGAGAGGGTGCCTGAACTGGCCTACCCCAGTAATCAGATTGGTGAATACCCTAACTGTCATCATAGAACCTTCATCCAGTAACTGATGGAAGCTATTGTGGAGGTCCACAGCCAAGCACCAGGCTGAGCTCTAGGAGTCCAGTTCAAGAGAAGGAAGAGGGATTCTACGAGCAAGGGACATCAAGATCATGATGGGGAAACCTACAGAGACAACCAAACCAAGCTAGTGGGAATTGTGAACTGTAGACCAACAGATGTGGAGCCTGCATGGGACTGGACTAGGCTCTCTGTATAAGCGAGACAGTGGTGTATCTTGGTCTCCTTAATGGGTCCCCTTGTAGTAGGATCAGAATCCATCCCTGGTGCATGACTTGGCTCTTTGGAGCCTATTACTAATGGTGGTACCTTGCACAGCCTTGATGCAGGGGGAGGGGCATGGACCTGCCTCATCTGAATTGCCAGGCTTTTTTGACTCCCCATAGGAGGCCTTACCTATTTGGAGGAGGGAATGGGGAGGGGGGTGTTAAGTGGGGAATTCTGGGGGGGTCGGCAGGAGGAGGGAAGAGAGGGGGATCTGTGGTTGGTATGTAAAATGAATAAAAAAATTTCTTAACAAAGAAAAAGTAAATCTGTTTCAAGGCAATCTCCCAGAAATCTATAATGGTGTGATCCCAAACAAGACTTCAAGCATTAGGGGATACATAGCATGAACCGACTTTTTCCTAGGACCAGGCAAGACTTCAAGTGGTGGGAGTGGGAAACCAACCTTGGACCTGCAGTCTGTTTTTTCTATGGGGTGTGCTGGGGTAAGGGTGGCCTAAAGATTGAGGGAGTGGCCAACCAATGACTGGTCTAACCTAAAACCGAAGCCAAGACAGTAAGCCCACTGTCAGGAGCATCAGAACCCACATGCTGTATGACCCAGAGATCTAGTATAGAACCAAGCAGGACTGGAGGAAAAAACAAACAAACAAACAAACAAACAAATGAGATGCAATGCTGTTTAATGATATTCTGCTATACTCATAGATTGGAGCCTAGCCCAGTTATCATCAGAGACGCTTCATCCAGCAACTGATGGAAACAGATGCTGATCCACAGCCAAACATTAGGCTGAGCTAGGGGATTCCTGAAGAAGAGGAGAGGAAGGATTGTAGGAGCCAGAGGGGTCAAGGGCACCACCACAAGCAAACACACAGAATCAACTAACCTGGGCTCATAGGGGCTCACAGAGACTGAACTGATAGGCACTCAGCATATATGTTACAGTTGTGTAGCTTGGTTCTCTTGTGCTACTTGTAACTATGGGAGCAGGGGAAGTCTCTGACTCTTTTAAGGCTTTTGGAACTCTACTCCTCATACTGTAACTTGATATGCCATAATTTGTTGATATCATTGGAGACCTGCCCTTTCCTGAACAGAAATTCATGAGGAGTGAGTTGGGTGTGGGAAGAGATAGGTTGTGGGAGGGCAAGGGAAGGAACTTGGAGGAGAGGAAGCAGGACAAACTATCATTTAAAATAAATACATAATTTTTTTAAAAATTAAAAAGGAAATTTATATTAAATGTATATTAAAAGTAGACTATATGTGTATATTTAAGCAACAATTGAGGCCATTGCTTTAATTAAAGCTATAAACAATAATTTATGAGTATGTCAGTCTTTGAAACTTTATTTTCAGATTATGCAATATTGAATTTTGTCTGCAAAAGGGCATATCATTAGTTCCCAAATCTGTATGAAAACAATTCAGTGTTAGTTCAGTGCTTTTGGTATTATTAAATTATTTTATTTCATGTATGTGAATATACACATATTTGGTTCCTAAATATATGTGAAGTTAATTTACTGCTTCAAAATTGCAAATTATTTTATTTTATTTATTGTTTTATTGTACAGATGTATTCTTGTGTGTGTGTGTGTGTGTGTGTGTGTGTGTGTGTGTGTGTGTGTGTAGCAGGAATCTTAAAATGTCTAGTTAATAAAATCAAACCTGAGCCCAGTTATTGAGGTGAATGCTGGAAGATCAGAAAAGCAGAACAAGCCACAGTTTCCTCACCTTGACATTTCCTCAGCTGATCCTGTTTCCTCAGACTGGAAGCCACTGAGTCCTCATCCAGAATGGATTTCAACTGAAATGCTGCTCCAAAGCCTAACAGCTTAACCAGCCAAATGCTTCTAGTTTCTGGTTCTCAAGCTTTATATACCTTTCTGTTTTCTACTATTACTCCCTGGGATTAAAGGCTTGCTTTCTGGGATTTAAGGCATGAGTCACCATGCTTGGCTATAATCCTTGAACAAATGGATTTATGCCTCTGGAATGCTAGGATTAAAGGCTTGTGCTACCATTGCCTATCCTCTATGTTTAATATTGTGGCTGTTCTGTACTCTGATCCCAGACAAGTTTATTAGGATGCACAATTTTGGGGGCACACAATACCACCGTGTGTGTGTGTGTGTGTGTGTGTGTGTGTGTGTGTGTATGTGTGTGTAACCCAAAGATGGATATGAGGTGTCTTTCAATTGTTCTCCATCTTGTTTGAGAAATGGTCTCTCATTAAAGATTCTTGAATTACCATTTCCCTAGTTGAAAGTGATATCTTACTGATGGCACCACACAACATGCTTATCTGTTTCCTTACCTGTAAAGCATGAAGCTTTCTGGTTTCTGTCTGAATTTTCAACAACATTAAATAACTTGAGTGATAATAATTAATTAGTTTACAAATTTAATTATTTTCTTTCTCTATGAATTTAAAAATTGGACTGTGTAGATTGAGTCAATTACTTCTTTTGAGAAGACTATACCTACTCTTGGACAGGTACTAGTCTCCTCTACCTAATAAACCCCAACTTAGTTCATAAAACTACCTAAATAACTAGTAGTAGGTAAAAAATAAAATCTAATATCCTTTCTTAAATTACCTCAGTTATTCATAAATATAATTACTAAATCAGGAGTTGCTCAAAACCTTCAAAGGAGCACTTGCTGCTCTTCCACAGAACCAAACTTCAGTGCCAAATGCCTGTGTTGGTTAGTCACATCTGCCTGGAGCTTCAGCCCTTGGGGATCTGACTCCCTCTTCTCCTGGGATCTGATGCTTCCTTCTCACTCTCTGTGAGTATTAGCACACAAAGAAGGCACACACACACACACACACACAGACATACACACATGCACATAAAACCAATTAAAAGAAAAACTAAAACAAACCACCAAAATGGTCATATCTAATATTTTAGTAATTATTATTTTTTCTGAAGTATACTATTAATGTAATCACCGTGTTTGTTAAAACCTTAAGTAAATTAAGGTTAAATAAAAATTTCTAAATATTAAAATGTCACATTTCTCTTTGAAGTAGTTCTTTAGTGGATGAAAATGTTCACTTGGAATTCTAATATAGAGAAAGAAATACTTTTACTCCAGGAGTCTAAACAAAGATAAATTAGTATTCACAAAGTAAACAAGTCATTAATTAACACACATAGAAAAACATGTACTTATTTTTCTAGACGCTAGATGAAATTGGTGTGTTCCTGCCCCTTCCATCTCTGCTCTGTACCCAAGGGATGAGGAGGTCAACCCCCCAAACCCCCATCTTGGGATCAGAGTTATTAGGCTCCACCTCCCTGCACTCTGCTTCACTGTTTGTCTCACCCTTTAGGTTCTTGCCTTTGAGCCTCTGGCCCTAATTTCTAATCCCTGTTCCTGATAGTCAATCCCAGTACCTGTTAATCTCGTGGAATCCACAAGTTCCCTCTAGTCTAGAGCAGTGCTGGTGTCCTGATCAAGGCTGGGATTTTCTTTCAGAGCGTGTGCTCTAAAGACTCCTTGCTGCCTGCTCAGTGTTTAATGTTTTCATGCTCTGATTTCCTTTATCACTCTTATTATTATTTTTTTTTTTACTTGAGAGCTGTCTAAATAAACAAGGCCACTATTACAGCAAACAAATAACTAAAATGTAACTTCTTACTTTACCTTTCTCTGGTTTCCAAGTTGGCCTAAGCCATTTTATTTCACCTACATTATAACAATAGTCTCAGAATTGTGTTGTTTTAATTGTCCCGGAACAGCTACAATTCATTTTGAACTGGCTGGCTATAATAGCTAATCTTTTTTTTTTTTTTTTTTTTTTCCATTTTCTGAGACAGGGTTTCTCTGGGTAACTTTGCTCCTTTCCTGGAACTCACTCTGTAGTTCAGGCTGGCCTTGAACTCACAGAGATCTGCCTGCCTCTGCTGAGATTAAAGGCATGCATGCACCACCACTGCCCAGCTCTGATGGCTAATTAATTGTCAGTTTGAATGGATTTAGAATTACCATGGAAACTAACCTCTGGGTGTGTCTACGAGGGAGTTTATAGACAGGGTTAACAGAAGTGGAAAGGTAGTCAGGAAGGTGGTGAGAGTCGTTCCATTGGCTGGTCCCAGACTGAATTAGCGAGAACTGCAGCTGTAGTCTCTCTCTGCTACTTGATGGAGGATGTGTTGGGCTGCCATGCTTTCCACCCTACTATACTATATTCTGGAACACTGAGCTAAAATCAACCTTTCTGCCCTTACATTGTTTTTGTCAAATATTTTGCCACAGTGAGAAGAAAAGTAACTAGGATAAAAGCCAATACCCAAGACACTGCTATTTTTCTGCTCTCAACCATTCACAGCTTCCCATTTCATTGGCAGCCAATGACAAAGCCTATAGCTTCCACAGAGCCCAATTTCTCTAATACCCTGAGCATGTTTCTCCCTCCACATGTCAGTACTTGCTGTTCTCTGTGGCTGAAACACTTTCTCTCCAGAAATCCACCTGACTTGCCTCTTCACATTTTTTGGATATACTGTTGGATGCAAGTCCATCAGTTCTGGGCCATGCCCCTTACAGTCACTATCATCCACCAAACTATGTGGCCCCTATATGCCCTTTACAGTCACTACCATCCACCAGTCTATGTGGCCCCTATGCCCTTTACAGTCACTACCATCCACCAGTCTATGTGGCCCCTGTGCCCTTTACAGTCACTACCATCCACCAGTCTATGTGGCCCCTATGCCCTTTACAGTCACTACCATCCACCAATCTATGTGGCCCCTATGCCCTTTACAGTCACTACCATCCACCAATCTATGCAGCTCCTATGCCCCTTGCATTCTGTTTTCTTCTTTGTGACACTTACAGAATACTGTTTATGTTTTTATTTATTCATGTCTCCACACTTAAATGTCAGCTGTAAAATAGTGTGAATTTAGCCTTTATTTTCAACTGTTCTGTCTTCTGTGTCTGGACTAACAGCTGTCAGGTAATAGCCACTGGAAAATTGCTTGTTGGATAAATCATTTAATATAGACAAAAAGAAAGAACAATAATTACCATAATATCAGGGAAGCACATACTTCTATTAAAATGATTTGAAATACCAGCCTTTAAAAGCAATCTGACAAAGGTCACCCAAATAATGTGGTAAAAAATAACATAAAAATAAGCAAATAAGCATGGTGACTATTATCTGACACAGAACAGTATTTTCTTAGTGCTCCTTACAAATAGATGTATATTGAATGACGATGAACACTGTAGAGCTTTCCTTTCAAAAATAATTTTCACATTTACACTTGCTACCAATGTGCACAGACCTCTTAACCTGAAGTCTAACGAAGTACCACTAAGATGCAAAGAACTAGCACTTGACAGCTTTTGATGGTAATTAAGGAAGAGGACAATGACCTTGCCTTTCTTAGATAAAAATCTCTCTCCAGTCTGCAATCTCTTTCTGGTGAATTAGCTGCCTGTGTTTAATTTCTTAATTCATTTTGCAAGTTTATGGTTTTTCTCTTTTGAGTTTTCAGTTGATATAATTGACAACCAATGTTTTCTGGAAATTCACCATGTATTTTAAGACAATTTATTCACCTCCTTCACTCTTTTTCTAACTTCAGCTGTGAATGAAGGACTCTAAGCATCATATTAAAACAAAGGATTGAAGTTATTACTAACAAAGACATTGCTTTGATGTCGTATAAATCCCTTCTAAATTCCTTCTGAAATGTCACCTTAACTTTTGCTTGTCACTGGGGCATTTAATGTTTTAAGATAATTTACATTTCTTAAAAACAGGAGCTGTAGTAATGAGCCACTATTTTCTATGACTGTTACCATGAGTTAACATGAGCATGCCCACTCTCATGACACCATGCTCTCTATTAAGGTTGCATGCTAGAGTGGCCTAACTCTTCCCTTCAGAGAAGACTTCAGGAAACACTGACTGCCCTGCTGTTGGGGAAGCAAACCGGCATCAGGCAGCCACAAAAAACAGGGCTTTGTTAAAGGAAGACAGATTTTTAAGTACCTTTTATATCATTGCTTTGGGATTTAAATTATTATATTAAAGATGATCAGAGAGGGTAGAAACTCGGTAACTAATAAGCAAAATGGCTTGCCAACCCTTCTTTTGATAATTTGTAGTGTTATAGGAAAGGCTTAGTAAGTAGGCAATGGATGTTTTACTGCTACATTTCTCTGCCCTCTGCCCTTCAGCTCCCTTCCCCCCTCCTGCCTTTCTTTCTCCTCTCACACTCAATATCTGCTTCTTCTCCCGCTCTTTCCCTCCCACTCTTTCTCTCCTTTCTTCTCTGTCTTGTTTTCTTTCTTGCTTCCTGTATTTCTATGTCCTTCATTGGAACACTTCAGCTGCTTTTTCTTCCCTGTAGATAGAGTAAGAAAAGAACGCTTTATCACTAAGTAAAAAAATGGTTTCTTATTGTCTTAATCAGTGTTCTATTGCTGTGCAGAGGGACCATGACCAAGACAGCTCTGATAAAAGAAAACATTTAATTGGGGCTTGCTTACAGTTCCACAGATTTAGTACCTTTTCATCATGCAGGGTAGAATGGCAGCATGTAGGCAGACATGGGGCTAGAGGAGAACTTGAGAGTTCTACACCCTTGTCTTTCATTCCTTTTCACAACTGGAAAATATGAAGTCACCACTTCCTTTAATCAATCTAGCATCAGGTTTTTCTTTAATCTGTTTATCTCCTTGAGCACAGGACTTCGCTCTGTCCCACTTCCCGGTGTCCCTTTTCTCTTCATACTGTGCATTTTGTATTTCTCCTTGCTTAGCTTGCTCCTTTTCATTGTTGATCTGCTTAATACTGGCCACTAAGGCCCACATGACACAGTAAAGATTAGATTGTTTTGAAGTCTCCTATGCCCACACTATTACTACAAAACTCTTCATTTTGGCCTCAGACAGACTTTCTGGACAAGGGCAAAAGGCAGCCACATTCTTCAACGAAATATCACAAGAATGATCTCTAGGACACTTACTAATATTCTTCTCTGATACCTCTTGAGCTGGGCCATCATAATCTACATTGTTCTCAGCACCACGGTCCATTAAGCCACACGGTCCATTAAGCCACACTTAGAATATTCAACTGTTTTCCTAATCCAAAGTTCCAAAGTTCACATTCTGCCAACAAGGAGTGTGGTCAGGTCTGTCACAGCAATACCTGAGTCTCAGGTATCAACTTCTGTCTTAGTTAATATTCTCTTGCTGTGAAGAGACACAATGACCACAAAAACTCTTATTAAAACAAAACAAAACAAAAACATTTAATTGGAATTCTTTCCAGTTTCAGAGGTTTAGTCCCTTATGAGCATGGCAGGAAGCATATAGGGAAGCATGGCTGCATATGAGCAGACCTGTGGCTGGAGAAGTAGACAAGAATCCCACATCTGGTGCTTGGATTCACAGGCAGCAGGAACAGAGAGGGTCTGGGACTGAGCTCAGCTTGAGTATTTGAAACCCAATAGCCATCCTCAGTGACAAACTTCCTCCAACAAGACCACACCTACTCCAGCAAGGCCACACCTCTGACACTCCCTAATAACAAAGCATTCTAATCTAATAGCCCTTGGGGACCATTCTTATTTAAACCTTATCTACTAGTTTTACAAAAACAACTAGCATGACATATATTGGGTATACATATCCCTGTGCAAAAATGGGCACATTCATATGTACCTGTAGTAGACATTAAGACTGGCACAGAAGCTGTTGATAACTCATCCAAGACCCATTTAAAGTTGGTGATTTTGAAATTTTTCAAATTAAATGTCCATAGACTAGTGTGCAGTTTAGTGATAGAATATTTGCTTATCATGTGTGAAGCCCTGGGTTCAATACCACCATCATACACACTAAGAAAACATCTGAAGTGATTTCTTAAATAAACCATGTAAATGTAACTCTAAAAACTAGAACTTAGAATTGCTAATCCAATTCTTTTTTTAAATCAATGAAATAAAATACAAAGTATGAAAACATTGATTTTAAAATTGTAAGACCTCTTAAAATATTGAATCAACAAATTTTATGAGAAAAACATTATTCATTACTGAGTATAATAAATGAAAGAATTCTGATTTTTCTAATTTTCATAATGTTTAGAAAATGACTAAATATAAAACTAAAAAGACTGAACAAATCCTGGAATATAGTAATGGATAAAATGGTGACTATCTTTAGCTGAATGTTCCATGGATTTCTCATGCAACCCTTAAAACTGTATTAGGCACACATTGCTTATTCAGGCTAATAGACAAGGAGTCATCCCAGAGAAATTCTTTTTTTTACCCATGTTCACCTTTCTAGAGAATTATGAAGCTACGTACAAATTCAGATTTAGATATATCTAACGAGTTTTTTCCCCTATTACCCATGACTGTCTCAAGTGTGTGCAATGGTATGACAAGATCCTGTAGAGTTTAACATGTATATTAAAAGGACAACAGAGCTTTCAACTAACTAGTTAAATGTCAACTCACAATGAGGAAAGGGTTTTTAATAATTATGAGCTGAAGTACATACTTAAAAACTTGACTTATTTTGACATTCAGAGTTTAAGTACCAAAGTAAAGATGTTTTCCATTTAGGGTTATATATTTTATCATGAGAACATTGTTTACATTTAGGAATATAGAAGAAGAGGGTGGCCTCTTTGGTTAGGTTGCTGTACATGTCAAAGTCTTTCATGTTTATGAGAGTCCAGAGATTTTGACTGATACATTCTTTCCTAAATTGAATTTATTGTCCTTGGGGATGCCTCTAATTCTAGTAGGTCTATCAGAGAGTCACTTGCTTGTAAAGGGACATGACATATTGATAAGGCACTAAATAATAAACAGGAAAACACTGGAATGTGGTTACCAATACATCAAAGGTCATGACATAATCTGAAATGAAGTCAAGTGACAGATAAAAGCAAATGAATCAAAGGGATGGATCTGAATCAGTGCATGTAGGAGTCTCCTAAGAAACAGGAGCATACATTTTTACAAGGGAATAGCTGTTTGTTTAATAGTATTTTCACTAGTAAATTAAGAATCAGAAAATCATTATTGTATATTAAATTTTTTTAATTAAAAACTAATTATCAGGGCTGGGGAGATGGCTCAGCAGTTAAGAACATACACTGCTCTTTCAGAGGACTGAAGTCATTTCCCAGCATTCATATCTGGTGGCTCACAACCTTTTATAAATACCAGCTCCATGGAATCCAATGTCCTCTTCTGCCCTCCACAGGCATGCACTTATGTGTACCACACCCCAACATAAACACAGAATTGAAAGTAAAAATATTTTAAAATTGTGTTAAAATGATTATTTTGGGACATTTTTATATTTTCTATTAACAAATCCCTTGCTAGAGAAATATAAGACAGATAAAATTAAAGATTCAAGGTCAAATATAAAAGCTAATTGGGCAACTCAAAGAAAAAGAGAAACTGCATTAAAAATGATAACTCCAATTTGGGATGTTCAAATAAATGATTATTTGAAAAGGTGTTTACAATAAATGGCTATGATTAGCTTGGATTCATTTCAAAATAATCATTTTTAACTTGCTAAGTGCATCATGTTTGTATGAGAATTTTCTTTTACTCTTTTCTGGCTTTTATTATCCAAGAGAATAAATCGGAACATGCAGAATGTTTCAGATAGTTTAAGCTTGAACACTTCTATGATGTATTACACATATTCTATATGTAAAACATGTGTCTCTTTGTATGCTTAGGTTAAATGGCTTGCAGATGGAAATATAAATGCTGAATTATTGTGATGGGACATTTTAACCTGATCGTAAACATTTTCATATAAAAAGTAATAGTCACACTGTATATACTGATTGGGAAACTGAACCAAGAGCATATAATTAGATACTCTGGGAAGGAATCTTTGTCTTGAAAGATCATACAGCTCAACTGGACCTATTGAGTGTGTGGGGCATGTCTTGGGCTGAGAATAGAGAATGACATATGATTATTTGATTGTTACCATCTATGTCATATAAAGGGATGTTATCATTGCTATACCAACAGAAATGAGAGTACTGGAGAATCCTGCAACTAAGAGATTCAATCAGGCTCATGGCAGAAGACAATCCTGTAATGTCAAGAAGTACATTCAGCAAGGCAGAAAGTGAAGGAAACACAATCCACAATGGATTGTCCAGTCATCCACTTAATTCTCTGTATTTTCTTACACATTTTTATTTCATCACATTATATAAACCACACTGTGAAGACCACCATTTTCTACTTTACATTTCCTTATAAAATATTCAGGAGTAAAGCATTTCTGAGAGGAAAAAAATTCATTTTCTCTGCATAGAAAAAATTATACGTATGCATATGCCACAAATATATATGCAGAACAATCACACTAAAACATGATATACACACCTGTTTAATAGATTCATGTGATATAATCTGTGTTGTGTAGTTTATGAATATCTAACTCATAACCATGTTGTGTTAAACAATCACAATATAAAAGTATATAACCCACTAAATCCAGTTGTTGTTGCTCATTTGTGGATGGGTGTGAGCCCACCCATTGGGGAATGGAAATTCTATCAGTGGTCATATCCTCAAAAAAGAATGATTCTCTCTGCTTCAAAAACCTGTTATGTGCCAATAGCCATCTGTGCTGGATGGGGCCTGGAGATCCTATATCACACCTATGCTGTAATTTGGGCCGGCTTGGTCCAGTACCAGTCCTGTGCCAGTAACACAGCTGTTGTAAACTCATGACTATTAACAATGCCTTGTCCAGAAAACAGAATTTCATAGCATTCTTCTCGTCTCTTGGCTCTGAAATACTTTCCACTTCCTTAAGATTTCCCTAAGTTTGTGAGTGTGTGCGTGTGTGCATGTGTGTGTGAGTGCATGTGTGTGGCATGGAAGAAGGGGTTGATACAGGTGGTTAGCTTAGGGATAAGCATTCAGCCCTTTGACAATTTGTGCATCTCTCCATTTACTGCAACCCACTGGGGGAAAAAAAAAAGCTTCTAGACCAAGCATGAGATCATACTACCTCTAGGGATATAAATATTTAGATATCAATTTGTGAGCAAGCCTGTTAGTTAAAAACAGTAGAACTTCCTACTCTAGGGCCCACTTTTCTAGTGACAAGATTTTGACAAAATTTATCATACCAGAAACAGACTATTTTATGTGGAACAGGCACCAAATCTAATAAGAAAGTGGTTAGTTTCTCCATAACATTAATGACCCTATTGCACTAGTGGGAAGATCTTGCCCAGTATGTCAGTATTGCCATGTGCAGGGTCTAGCTCCAGGTCAGATCATTTATATATTTTGTCCCCTAGCAATCCTGCATGATACCTTCCAGGACTGTGAAAGGTAGCCAGCTAGGAGAAAGTTTCCTGTTCAGCTTGACATCGATTTCTCTTATGTCCTTTAGCAAAAAAAAAAAAAAAAAAAAAAAAAAGAGAGAGAGAGATACTGATTTTAAACACTGTCTTCTCTGGGAGCATGAGGCAGATCATGCTATCATGTCTAAGATTAATGTCACACACAGGGAAGCTAAGCTTCTTGTCGGTTTCCTGGTGTTGTTAACCTCTGGGTGTTCTGCCTTCCTCTTTTTTATTTTTTTTTCCTACGGTGTATTACATGCCTCTTAGGAATGACTGATTTTTTTTTAATCTTCTTAGATCCCATTCCTTTACACCCCTTTCCAATCCAGATGTGCCATTTCCAGGAGCTGTTTTGTCATAGCAGACTCACTAGCTCCTAGCACAAGTGAGGCAAACAACACTCTACCCCTTTCCATATCTCTTACATTTTAGTTATGCTGATATGTGACAACTTTCATTTTAACGTATAGACATGAACCCCACCTCCCCAACCCTGTTATTCAGGATCACCTCCCCAATCCTGTTATTCAGGATCCCTATTCACTTCAGAAAATGAAGCCTGAATATGGAGCCAAATTTCTTCTCCATGTTCTCTCCCATCACACAGTCTCCATCCTGGACAAGTGGACACCTTAAAATTTTCTACTCCCATTAGCCTGGGACAGTGGCTTGGGTGTGATGGGAACATAGCAGGGGATTCACATTACATTTCTCTTAAAATTCTCACATTATTTTACTCACGTTACTTCCTAATGCTTAACTTTTTTTTTTTTTTCCTGGTGATCATTTCAAGAAAATGTCTGAATTTGTTAATCAACCCACTCTTCATTCTTTTAAAAATACTTTTAAAACTTAGTATACAAAGTAATGAGTTTCATCATGTCCTCTTCAATATGCATGTTCTTATTCACCCCATTTGCCCATGGCCGTCTCCTCACCCCAGCATACCTCTTACAGGTTCTTTATTCTCTCTCCAGTATAGCTCCTTTACTGCTTTCATGTTGCATGTATTCCACTGTCATTTCTCACATGGTCTCCTATCTACTTTTATGCTTTACACACACACACACACACACACACACACACACACACAGACACACGGGGGGGGGGGACAATAGAAGGCAGAAAATCACTTATTTGCCTGTAGAATTCTGGTTTATTAGGATATAATGATTCACTTTCTCAGTAATATGTTTCCATGTGAGTTTTCACACAAGGTTAATTTTTGTTCCATTAATTCAGTATAGTTCAAACTTCAAGACACTCTAAGTATAACATTTTGATTCAATTTGGTTTCTTCCCTGTGAAGTCATTGTTGCTGACTCCATGTTTTAAACAGACAACTAAAGACTTAGTATCAAGCACACAGACTTCTCAGTTCAAATAAAATCTGCTGTAGCATTTATCCTGACACTTGCTAGATGTTTGGTAGACAGACTACTACATAAATTGAGCATGGTGAGAGTGTCTATCTATCTCATGATGCTACTGTGAACATTTAATAAAATATAATTTGTACAAGTACTTAGTACAATGATACTAACATCATAAACCTCCAAGAAGCAAATTGGTTGCTACCATATGTAATTTCTTCAGTATTTTTAATCAGTTTAGCAAAAGTGCATCATGATAAACTTGTTACCTTTTTTTTTGATGATTTTTTTTCTTTTTTTGTGGCATTCTTTTATTTATTATTATATTTGTGTTTTAATTTTACATATAAGCCATGGGTTCCTCTGTCCTCTCCCCTCCCACTCCCACCCCTGTCTTTTCCCCAGCCTCTCCCCTCCATTCCCATTCCCTCCAGGGCAAAGACTTCCCTGGGAATTCAGCTCCACCTGGTAAATTCAGTACAGGCAGGTCTAGTACCCTCCTTCCAGGCTGAGCAAAGTGTCCCTGTGTAAGCCCAAGGTTCCAAAGAGCCAGCTTAATGCACTAAGGACAGGTCTGGGTCCCATTGCCTGGATGCCTCCCAAACAGTTCAAGCTATTTAATTGTCTTACTTATCAAGAGGGCCTGATTCAGTTGATTACTTAAAGGAAAATTCCACCAATCATAGTATGCATTAAACAGCTTTGCCTGAACCTAATGTGAATACTAATAGCAGACTTTCTGCCAGTAGAAGTATTACCTACTTCTATAATAAAACTTATAAAACAAAAGAACAAATAAAAAAGATTAGACTATCTATTTCTCTTGATTGATAAGAAACAGCTACTTGGAGTCCAATGGTCTTTTTAAAGAACAATACACCTAAATGCTAAATTCTTAACTAAATTCAGTAATTACATCATAAATATGTGAAAGATGAAGATTCCACTTTCAGTAGCTTGCTCATTGATTGAAATTCATTTAGATGTGGGATTTTCTGCTTATCTGGTCCTGTGTGACTAAACGCAAAGGTTGGCAAGCTCAGAACTTGATGCTTTTGCCTGGAAAAATCTAAGTAATAAAAGACTTATCTGGAACTGAACTTTCCTGGATTAGGAGGTCACAGACAGAAAGAGCAAAGGGTACCAAAACACTAAGTATAGGCTATTCAACTGAGATCATCAAATATTTATTGAGGTTTTGCTATTTGTAGAGCTCTAAGCTATGAGACATGGGGAATTTAAATCCAGGCAAAACTCAGTCCCTAATATCAAGGAGCATATGAAAGAAGAGAAGTGTTATCAGTTATCAGTTTTTTAAGCAGAGAACTTGGATGGAAGTGCCTCGGGAGGATCCCTGAGAGAATATTTGGAGTATTTGGCAGGTTAAGATGGAATCTTAGTACACTCTGGCTCATATTTTAGGTCTGCATAGAATATAGGGTGAGGTCAGATTGTGGAAGTCTATGCTGATGAAATTTTCTTTAAATATTGGTCCATCTTAATGAACTCTGCTTTCAGTGGGACAGGATGGATCATGAGCAGTGACAGTCCCTCACTAGAAAACTCAAGAAAGTGAAATAAAATACAGAGGTCAGCTGTTTAATGCAGGTGGAGAATTGCACAAGTCAGGACAGATGGAGGAATTAAATGGCAAGGGGGAATTAACCATAAGAACTGGTATTTGTAAGATTATTCTGGAGGGTATCCTGGAATCTAAATCAAAGCAGGGTGAGTGTGTGTGTGTGTGTGTGTGTGTGTGTGTGTGTGTGTGTGTAGTCACAGACTTCATGTAGAGGGCCACTATTATTCTCAGGAATTTCTCCAAATACTAGAGATGCAATGGGTAACAGGCAGGAGATTAAAATCAATGCAGGAAGTCCCTAGAAAGCAGAACAGAACTTTAGGAATTCTGATAAAACAAAGATTAGAGGGCTGGATTTAGAAAAGATCTGGGATTTGCATTATGCCTGGTGATTTAAATTACTGGATAGAGGGCAAAGGTTAAGGTAGAGAGATTCCAGATATAGATATCTATTAAGATATCTTTTAAGTTCTTTGAGAAACATAGAGAGGAGTAATGAATTACATTATGGGAAATTAAAAACTACATATTACAATTTGAGGCAGCCTAGTGGTAGAGGCTTACATGACACCCAAGAGGTTCTGGGTTTGATCCCCAATACTATAAAGTAAACAATATATGAAAGGAAGTAGTGTACAAAATTCTAAGACCAAAGTACTATTACAGCTTACAGGTTAAATGGCAGGGAGAGTGAATGCAGAAAATTAACAGAGCAAGGTTTATGAACTAATAGCTGAGCCTTTAAAAGAACTTTAGAAGAACAAAATGCATCATTATAGAATCCCAGAGATTTGTAGAAAGATTTTGTGAATCTTTAAATAAGTTATAATCTGTAGTAGATAAAACTAAAGCATAGGGTGAGGAATAACAATTTCTAAAGAATGAGCTACTATGAATGCTTTAGTGGTTTTGAAAACACAGACATGTATACACACATACATACACACATGCACAGGCACATTCACAGATAAGACAGTAGAAGAGAGCATGAGTACAATAGAGCTATGGGACACAAGTGGAAATTTTTCTCTTTTTTTTTTTTTTTTTGAGATGGTCTTGCAATATAATCCAGACCAGCTATAGACTCAAAATTCTCCTACCTCAGCTTCTCAAGTGCTACACGTAGCCAGCTAAAAATGGAAAAAAATAGAGTTAGAAATGATTGTATATAAAATGAAAACTAGCTTGGTTGGGGTTAAAGCGAGGGGGATCAAATACTGCTTAAACAACGAATAATCAATGAGCTTGGAAAAAATTAATAAAAAGTCTTGAAAACCAATCCAAAGAAAAGAGATAGGAACATAAATCTACAGTTTGTCAGGAACACATTAATTGCCTGAAGGCAATTAATGGATTTTGAAGTCTTCAGAAAAGAATGGGAAGAAGCAAACTTTCAGCATGTAATAGATGAGGAGCACCTAAACTTGTGATAACTACAGTCTCAACGACTCTGAGATACCAATGAGACCAAGTGGAATAAGCATTTAAACTACATTCAAGGATATCCTAATCTAATTCCAGGGAACCAGCAGTATAGAAGCATAAAGAAAATGGGTAAAAGATGTATTTCTACAATTGATATTTAATATAATATTCTCCAGACTCATCTATATTGCCACATATATCACAATTTCCTTTAAAATTATTATCAGTAACAAATACAAATTAATTCTGTATGCTTTGTCTACTTGCTTATTCATTATGTTAATAGAATTAATCACTGTGACGAATATCTAAGATAGTGTTAAAGAAAGACATTTTCACTAGGGACTATGGGTTCAGAAGGTTCAGTCCATGGTCAGCTTTCACTGTGATGAGGGATGCTATGTGGTATAACATCAGGGAGCGTGTGGAAGAATAAACTGATGCAACATGGTGGCCAGAAATATTGAAGGGGATGTTGGAAGGTATCAGGGCAGAAAACAGCTGAAGCAGGAATCTTGAAAGTTCTTATTAATAAAATCAAACCTGAGGCCAGTTATTGTGGTGACTGATGGAAGATCAGAGAAGCAGAACAAGCCACAGCTCTCTCACCTTGCCAGTTCCTCAGCTGATCCTGTTTCCTCAGACTGGAAGTCTCTGAGTCCTCATCCAGAATGGGTGTCAGCTGAATTGTTGCTCAAAAGCCCAAAAGGTTAACCAGCCAAAATGTTTCTAGTTTCTGGTCTTCATGTCTTATATACCTTTCTGCTTTCTGCCCTCACTCCCTGGGATTAAAGGTGTGAGTCACCATGCTTAGCTGTATTCTTGAACAGATGGATTTCTGCCTCTGGAATGCTAGGATTAAAGGCGTGTGCTACCACTGCCTATCTTCTATGTCTGTCTAGTAACTGTTCTGTCTCTGACCCCAGATAAGTTTATCAGGATGCACAATATTTTGGGGAACACAATACCACCACAAACAGCCCCATGATGTGCTACCTCCAGACAGGCTCCTCTTAAAGTTTCCTGCACCTACCTCTCAAAACAATACCAGCAGCTGGGAAAGCAGGCCAAGATGAGGGAGCCTGTGATGGACATTCCATAATCAAAACAAAATAACCATTGATAGACAATTAAAAAAATCTTAGCTACAGTTAATCCAGTGAATTTGCAAATATAAGTAATTATTTAATATCTTAATTTCAAAGCCAAGAATGAGATAGTTGAATTTTATATTAGTTCAATATTTTTTTCCTGTTGAGGAACTGTGATAGCATTCCACAGGAAATGCACCATTTTGTTTTCTCATCAATAGTGGAGAGGCAAGCCAATCTCTCTACTTCCTTGCCAGTGCTTAGCTTTTGTTTCTGAATGATAGCCATCCCAACAAACACCAGGTAAAGGAGAAAAAAAATGAGTATTTTTGTATTAAAGTGATATTGTAGCCTACACTGTTCACAATACTTTTGACCTTTTAAGTAGCATCAGATACTAAGTAAAATGCTAACCTATCAAAAGGAACAATGGTACAAGAGCCTCTTTATTTCCCATTCTCACATTTGTATTAAGTTTCTAGGTAAGTGCAGTTAATGAATTAAACATCAGAAACTAATAGAAACTGTGCTTGCAATAGGTAGTGGTGCTATATGTATAATATATATAAAGGAAAAATAAATACCAATCCTATTTTGGCAAACATCTTTCAAAAACTCAGAAGAGTAATGACTTTTTGAGCTCCCTGATCCCATACAAACACAAAAATACTGCATTGGAGAGATTAATGACAAAAACTGTAGCAAGTTATCTACAATTGCAGAAGATCTGTTCCATCATCTGGCCTCTACAGGACTCCACAGTCAGGTATACATACTCACACACAGACATACACACATCTAGACATAATTACAAATAAAATTAATCTTTCCATTAAAAATAAGCCAGAAAGCTGTAGAACTTCTATTGAAAGACCACTTGAAATGTAAATAACCAAGATTAAAAACTAGACTAACAGAAAATCATAAACCTCAAGAATATACTAAAAAGTAGTTGAAGCATCTGTATTAATATAAGTTGTGAATAGTTGTAAAATGAGGAAGATTTTTAGTGGTAAAAAGGAGACAAAATATAATCAAAGAGCCAATTAATCAAAAGACAAAGCAACTGTTTTTTAACTAATATATTTTACATCCTGACTACAGTTTCCTGTCCTCTTCTCTCAGTCTCTCTCCATGGTGATATCTATCTATTTATCTATCTATCTATTTATCTATTCATCTATTATTTATTTATTTATTTATTTATTTATTTATTTATTTATTTATTTATTTATTTATTTCAGAGCTGAGGACTGAATCCAGGGCCTTGCATTTGCTAGGCAAGCACTCTACCACTGAGCTAAATCCCCAATCCCTCTCTGTGGTGAAATTTTATTTGTGCTCTAACAAATAAAGCTTGCCCAGGGATCAGAGGACAAAGCCAGCCACTATATTAAACATAGAAGTCAGGTGGTAGCACACACCTTTAATCCTAGCATTCGGGAGGCAGAGATTCATCCAGATCTTTGTGTGTTCAAGCCCATACTGGGACTCAATCTCAGAAAAAAAAATGAGGAAAAAAAATGGAGTGCCTCCTGATTCCTATTGACTGCATTTAACATAATGATAGTTCAAGTTTGGTAGGTTATATTTAGAACTGTATTCATTTTTTTTTCTATGTTTGCCAACTTACTGGAGTGTATCTTTTTCAAAATATTCGTAGTGATCCTCTGTACATTGTGATATTTTGTAGTAATATAACCTTTCTTATTTTAATTATTAATGTGCTGCTTATTTCACACAGTGATAGGTTTCAAAAGACGTTTTCATTCAAGTTCATCATGTACTTTAACCATCTGCGCACATACCTTGTCTTCTTCCCAGTGTTAGACACAGACAAATTGCACTACTGGGTTTCTGTGAACTCTTTTTCACTTTACCTCTTTTGTGGTTGACTTTTGTTTTCACTTTCTTCCAGAATTTGAAGTACTCTGTCCACTTAAATCCCACACATCTGTCAAGATGGTAAGATATTAAGCTCTGAGCATAGCGATAAATAAAGGAATAGGAATCCTGTGTGTCCAATGGGCTTTCGCTTGTTTCTGTGCTTCTGATGGAGCAGAAAATCCTACAGGATTTGTGGTTGTCTTTATTTTCATTAAACAGCCACAACAACAACACTGTATCATTATTTTAAGCCCAAGTGATTGTAGACTGTCAGTCTGCCAAGTAAACTGCTGTTGCAAGTGATTGACGCCCTTTGTGGAGTCCACATCTTCTTCAGCTTTAGGAGCTTGACAGTGAGCAGATAATAGACTCACTGGTAATAATTACAGCCCCTGTGTTTTGAGTACTGGATACACTGTTCTAAGGCTCATAAGCAGCCCAGACATTTCTGACCTTATTATTTTGTGATGACCAAAGAATGACTGTGTTATTCTTCTATACTGGTTCCACAATTCATTCCTGTTCTTATAAAATCCAAGCAGTGAATATTTTTTTTTAATTTCTCTTTGCTTTGTGTTGTGTTACGTAGCTATTGTTGTTCCACAACTCACTATATATGACACTGGTCTCTCATACTTGTGGCAGTCTTCCTGCCTCTGCCTCCTAGGTACTGAGAGAGTCAGTCTGTGGCATCTCACCCAGCCAGTTGGTGAAATCCTTGCATGATTACCCAGAAATAGCACAAAAAGTAAATGGAATCTTCCACCTAATGCCTTCCCACACCTTATTATCTTGGATCTTAAAACACATTAGCTTGGCTAAAGTTTCTCCTGGGGGAAATGACAATGATAGTGGTGATGCTCCTGTAACTATTTATTAGTGATTCTTCATTTGAATTTGAATACACTCTATGAGCCAGTGCTATTATCTGCATCACTTTACAGATAGGAAGACAGAACAATTTAGCTGCTTAAGATTAAACAAGAGTCCAAGAAAATTATGTCCATTTTTGTGTGCCCTTCTTCTAACCATAAGAGCACAGATACTGCTTCTGGACTTGATGGGGATCATGTCTCCCTCCATTTACTTTCTCAGGTCTGATGACCCCCAGGCATATTCAACTTATTCTCAGTTACACAACCAAAGCCAACTTTCCTTATAAATTACAAAAACAAAACAAAACAGGTATGGGGGAGGGGTATCTAACGCTCTCAGCTCCAAAGAATTCTTCAGATCTATATTACCTATTTATCCTAAACAAACAAATGAAGTATCAGCAAGAGCATTTTTGTTATTATTCTTGTTTCTTGACTAAAGAAGCTAACACTCAGAAGCTTCAGTAAATGGCTCAGGTTCACAAAGGGAATAGCTAACCATTAGCACAGTGATTTAGAATGCAGAGTGAACTGATAACCGTTCTGTTATATCTCTTGGGGAAGGACTCAAAGAAGGAAAGCTGTATGTATAGAGTTTACATTAACTGGGAATGTGCAGTATTTATTTAGAAGGGGGGCTTTAAATTTTATGTTACCAATTGAAGCAGAGGGACTTCCGGAGTCTAGAGATGTACATTGGGACTTTTAGTGTACTGAGTGAAATACATAGAAACGAACAAATAACTGCTTAAATCAACCAGCTGAAATATATCCATAAAAAAGTAATTTCACATTTATGTTTGAACATTGATTTTATAACTCCAGGCTCCTAGCAGGAAATGAGAAGTTTTTCCTCTTTATTTTTCCCAGGTGACTTGCCTTGCAAGTCCAAGCCCATCCATCCTGTTCTCAACTTCTGCAGTCACTGCCACCCCATCTGTCACTTACTTTTCATATTGAAATACTTGCAGTTAAGGCCAGAGTTGTGCTCTCTGTAAGGAGAACTGGCCCAATGCTTTAACCATATATATGTTAAAAATCCATTTTGCTTGTTAAGTGTGAAGGTCAGCAAGCTAAAAAGGTTGAAAGAAAAGGCCGAATATATTTGCAGAAAACGAGCTTACAGTTCATAGCATGATTATAAAATTGTGTCATGTTAATTGGAGAACATGGTAATGAATTTTGTATGAAACTGAATCCTATGGTGCTTAGTCCAGAATATCAGAGAGTACTTTCTCTTTTCCTTTACCACGTGTGTTAGTGGAGAGAATAACATGCCTATGGTATATGTGATGCCAGCTGCATATTCAGTATCATCAGCTCAGCATTCTTTTCTAGTCCATGTTTAGTACCATTATTCCTTTTAATTCTTATACATCTTTAATATACTGCAACTATAGTGTAACTTTGTTCTATTTCAAGCATAGGTGAAACATGCAAATTTGGAGACAAAAATATATTATTAATTCCTTTTCTTTGTCAATGGAAGCATATTCTGCAATAACTGACGAGAATAAGCTATTCACATCACATCTGTGCTATGGAGCAATCTTTTTGTAAAATGTGAATAATTGTTCTCAATGGTTCAATATAGGGCTAAGTGGCCAATAGCTAGGCAGGTAGAGGTTAGTCAGGATTTGCAGATGATAATAGAGCACCAATGATGATTCCATAAGATGGATGTTGTGAACTGTTCTGAAGAAAGTGTTAAGTCTTCATGTACTCTATAGTAGGTTGATGTGGTTATATATTTGTAATCTAAGAAACAAAGCTTGCCTGAAGATCAGAGAACAGAGCCAGCCACAGAAGTCAGGCAATGGTGGCACACTCCTTTAATCCTAGCATTTGAGAGACAGAGGCAGAGATCTATCTGGATTTTTGTGAATTCAGGGCCATACTGGGTCACATGAGATTAATCCAGTCTAAAAGAGAAACAGCCAGGCAGTGGTGGCACACACCTTTAATTCTAGCACTTGGGATAACATACCTTTAATCCCAGCCCTAGAAAGGTTGAGAGAAAAATGATATGGCTGAGTAGAGAAAGGAATATAAGGCAGGAGGAGACAGAAATTCGCTCTCTTGAGGAGGCTCTATCAGGTTGAGAAGTTGATAAGGTAAGAAGGTGATAGCTATCTATGGCTTGCTCTACTTCTCTGATCTTTCAGGTTTCACCCTGGTATCTGGCTCTGGGATTTTTATTATAAGACCATTTAGGATTCATGCATCATGTTGCTTTTAATTCCTTCAGAATTAAACTAGAGTTGGTATCGCTATGGTGGATGTTAGATGGATCTATCTATCTATCTATCTATCTATCACAAGCATTACTAATATATGTATGTAAGTCCATCTTCTATGAAAATCAGTATAGTCTCTTTAATATATATATTATATATTAAATTATTTAGTATATATTAATTTCTTAAACTTATATTAATATGTATTATATATTAAATATGTGAACTTATATTAATATATATTACACATTACATTCTTTAATTTATATTAATATATAATAAATATATATTACATTCTTTAATATGTATATAAAAGAGCCTCCATAAAGATTCTCATAGAAGATGGATTGACATATTTTCTCACACATAGTGTAAAAGGCTTTGTTTTATCTGGTAACCTCTCCAGCATTTGTTGCCTGGGGTGTGACACAGGCAACAAATGTATGTACCTAATTGTCCATACGTCTAAGAAAGCTCATTTTCCTTTGTTTATGTTTTCTCTTCACTCTGCTTATTTTTTTTTTCTACACTTGGCAGAGCCTTTCAATTTTATATGATTTAACTTATTAATTATTGGTATTTTATGAGCTTTTTGAGTTTCATTCAGAAAGTCATGGCCTATGGGAGCTTAAAACACAGTCTGTGTTTTTGTAATTCTTATATTATTTATCTATTCTCTAAGAATTTCATAAAACTCATAATGTATTTCAATTATTTCTAACCCCATTCCCTTTCCAAGTTATCCAGACCCTGCCATAATTCCCCCATCAATTCTCTATCCTTGTTTTTATCTTTATAATTTACAAAGGTCAGTTAGTGCCTTCTGTGTGCACACACAGGTAGGGCCACCCAACGGAACATAGTTGACCTACTAGACACCACGTGCCCCCCCATGCCCCCCACAAAAAAAAAACCTGACTCCAATTCCCTTAGCAGCCATCAACTGCTAAGATAGTATTGGGACCTCGTGACTACCGCCCCCATTCTGGAATGTTGAGTGGTCTGGTCATGTTCAGGTCTTACCTAGGTATCCACAGCTACTGTGAGCTCATGAGTGTGATAGCTCTGTCAAGTCCAGAATAAAATATTTTTAAAAGCTCTCAATCTTTGGCTCCTACAATCTTTCAGCTCCCCACCCAGTTACCTTCTTTTGGCTTGGATGGAGTGGGTAACAACAATGTCACACTTGGGGTGAGCACTCCCCAAATCACTGCCTTTCTTCACATTGAATAGCTGTGAGTTGCTATGAAAATCACTGTCTACTGCCATAAGAAACCTCTCTGATGAGAGTTGAGAGCCACACTAATCTGTGGGTATGTGGGTAAATCCATTTATTTCTGTTTGTGGATGATATGCCATTAGACATCAGATTCCCAAATCTCCACCAAAAACCTTCTAGAAGTGAGTAATACTTTAATAATGTGGCAGGATGCAAAATTGACTTACAAAATTCAGTAATTTTTTAAATGTAAAAAACAAGCATGCTAAGACAGAGTCAGGGAAATAATCTCATTCCTAATAGCCTCAGAAACAACAACTTCAACAACAGCCTCAAAATAAACCTCGTCAGGGAGATGAAAGACTTCTACAATGAAAACTTTAAATTTCTGAAGAAATAAATTAAGGAAGACACTAAGAACTGAAAACCTTCCATACTCGTGTTTGTTTGAATTAATATTATGGAAATGGGTATAGAAGTTTTAGATATTCAATATTGTATGGAGCCTTTTGATATATTTTGAATTTATTTTATACTTCATTTCCTCTTCTATGTGAGTATTTCAAATTTTTCAGGACAATTTATTAAATAAGATTTATTTTCTCCAATGCACATTTTTCACCATGTTGTGAAAAATCAGTTGCCTTTAGATGCCTAGCTTATATCTGTATTCTGTCCCATCTGTTGGCTTATACACCTGCTTCTCTTCTGACTGATTGATCCACACGTAGCTTAATGTGTGGACACATAGACCAATAAAATTTCAGAAGAATGCTGGATCTATGTGTGTGGTGACAGGGTGCCTTTGTCACTATGGCTATGTAATATAATTTGAAGTCAGGCAGTATAATACCACCCTAATTTTCTCATTTTTTTCCGAATTAGCACAGAATATTAATTATATTACCTTACTAAATTAAATTATTTATACAACATATTTGATTAAAATACCTCCTTATAAAGTGGTTATATATATAATTTAGTTAGCTGCTGTGGATGATTTATTGACAAATAAAACACTGATTGGCCAGTAGCCAGGCAGGAAGTATAGGCAGGACAGAGAGAAGAGAGTTCTGGGTAGTGGAAGGCTGAGGCTGAGAGATGCTGCCAGCCACTACTATGAGAAGATGTTAAGATGCCAGTAAGCCACGAGCCATGTGGCAACTTATAGATTAATAGAAATGTATTGATTTAAGATATAAGAACAGTTAGCAAGAAGCCTGCCACAGCCATACAGTTTATAAGTAATATAAGTCTGTGTGTTTACTTGGTTGGGTCTGAGCAGCTGCAGGACTGGCGGGTGAGAGATTTGTCCTGACCATGGGCCAGGCAGGACCAGGAAAACTCTAGCTACAGTTAGCATATAAATTATTAGGGTTTGCTGTACAGAAAGACAATCATAGAGTTGAGAGTTCTGTTTTTTGCTATTGAATTGCAATTTCTGTTTTCATCTACTCCCCTGTACTGTTTGTTTTTTCCTTTTTAGCTTTTATTTATCATTTCGTTTTTATAATGCTCTCTCACAATGTACATAAAATTTTCTGTAGCACAGTTAAGATATGAATAGATGTTCTAAATTTAATAAAATACTGCACCATTATAGAGAGAACATGAAAATAGAAATGACCTGAGGTGTCAAAGAGTTTTATATTTTACTATCACTAGCCTCCTTTAAGGAATGAAGATGCCTGAGTGAATATAGTTGAACCCAGATATCAGAAGAACCCCATAGCTACAATAAAACTTCTAATCCTAAGGAAGTGTGAGCTTAATAAAATCTGTTATTGAAATAACTAAATTTGAGGTAGTTTTACTTGAAAATCAAATTAATACTGTAATATGATTCATAATAATTCATTCTAATGAAGAAAGTAAGTTCAAATACTATCATCTTTCAAGTGCTTTGATTTTGGGGAGAGAGAGAGAGAGAGAGAGAGAGAGAGAGAGACAGAGAGAGACAGAGACAGAGAGAGACAGAGAGGGAGAAAAAACTTGTGTGTTTTAGCAAATTATAGGCATTATCTTGCCAATAGAGATTATTTCAAGTGTGGCAAAGTAAATCAAAGTTTGAATAAAATCTGGCCTTGATCCCATTTGACCTCAGAACACATGTTAATAACTATGGCACCAGTTCAATTATCTAATAAGGACCTTGACAAAATGTTAAGCATAGACGCTAATTGCCATCTACCAAAGATTAGATCTTCAATGACCAAAGCTTTCTAAGTATATGTTCTAGTCAGTGTAAAAAACTAAATGTATTAAATTGACAGAAAACTTGGTTTTCTACACATTTTGTATCTTAAAAGTAAAATTATTATAAAACTAGGCCTGTGTAGTTTTGAAGGTGATCAATTCAAAATAGTGTGCTTACTATTTGATATAATGCTTATTGAATTTTAGGTTTAGAACATTGTATAAAATATTGCAATTGTAATCCAAATATAATTGTAGACATTCTTAAGAAAAATATCAGTAAAATTCGTTTGTTCTAATACAGATTTACTTAGATGAAGTATGAGTTTAAGAAAGTACTCAAATGTCTCAATTTTTAGTGTTTTTTAACTCAAATGTCTCCCTGCAAGAACATTTTTTTCTTCCAAACTGTCATTATCACAAACACACCTTAAGTAATGCACTCTTGCTGATTGATGTTTTGAGAATCAGGAAGAAAGTAAAATGTCAAAGGGCAGTAATTGAAAGCAGAAAATTAAACGTTTAATGACCCTAGAACTATACAGAATGATTTGAACAAAACATGACAAATGACCAATGTTTGAAATAGAATGACCCACTTGCCACAAACTTGTTATTTTCAACAGAGCATACAATAGAGGGAGGAATCATATCTAAAGGTGGAGGCTTATAGTTGGTTTCCTAATATATAGTGGTCACCATCTCATTGTTATTTGACAGTATGTCATAGTTGGAACTGTGCCTAATATTGAAATAAATAAAGTAATTTATTTACCCATTGATCTCATAAAGATTAGACTTAAAATAGAAATATCAATAAAAGACCCAAATGTCAAGTAAAGTACTGAAACATAATATTTATGATATTTGAACAAATATATGATTGTTGTATTCTGTCAAGTGGAAAAGATTAAGCTATACATCAAATTCATAGCATACCTATACAAATAAGCATAGACATACAATTGTGTAATCATGAAGGTTTGTTTATTTTGTTTTGGAGACAAACTGGACTTGAAATTACTATGTAGCTGAAGATGAGCTGCTGTGACTTTGCAGAGTTCTGGGCTTACAGAGTATGTACCACCACACCTGTCCTAAGGTTTCTAAAACCTGTCAGTTTTATAATTAGATATTAAGGAAAAACAATGAGAGAGCTAGAGCGAGCATGAAAATTAAGTCACAAATATGCACTGATGCAAATAGGTTGAGTGGGTAAAGGTGTATACTTTCACCAGGGAAGTGCCTTCCTTTGAACCACCCTTCTTGAACTGTGTACTATTAGGTTACAGATCCTCCTGGAAATTGGGCCATATCCCACTGTAGCTTTCTCCAGAGAGTTGGTAAGCAACACACACTGTGACCTTGCAGCTCTTTCAGAGTTCATTCTCTTTCACTCTTCCAGCTTCAGCTCCCTGCTACTCATCCAAGATGGCCCTGAGTTATATAGCCTGTTCTTATCAGTACCTTCCTGGATCCCAGCACATAAGCTAAGTCCCTTGATGAGGAACTTTTCCTGAATCCTTTGGAAATCTGTGTGAGTAAGAAACTTCCCTTTGTTCTTTGGAGCTCAAGGGACCTGAAGGATGCCTCTCTTCATGAGCATGGCATGAGCATCAGCTTTCTGTCCTAACGAAATACTTCTTCAGACCTGAAGTCATTCTCTCCCACTTCTGGAGCTCATCATGGTTGTCTAGGGATGTGATGCTGTAACTCTCCCAGTAACTCATTTAAAGAGTGATTTGTCTTTTCTATGAATGGGCATATTCTCATATTTACAACAGGTATTACAAACATAAGCCCACTGTGTGAATACATAGACCAATACACTGTCAATAGAAAGTTGCATTTTATTTTTAAATTCCTGTATATGCATGTAATTTTAAAAGATTGAATTAATGAGAAATTATGTTAGACATTTTAAGATAGCTAGATGTAGCTAATAAAATTTTATCTATGGTAAGTAGTTATTTGGATGCAAGACTAGAAACAAAGGCTTTCTTTTTTAGCTTAATGAATGACAAACCTATTAGTAATTTAAGAATGGCTTTTTGTTGGACTATTCTATTTTATAGTGGTGCATATGACTTTTCTGTATATCAGTTTAATCTAATTTCCTGTCTGGTCCTACTATTCATCAATAAATGGATAATCTTGGAGACCAACCCCCAGCTCCCGTCCACCCCGGAACTCCCATCTGGACCAGAGGTGAGTGCCTGGTGTTATAGCCAGAGAGGCAACTGCACCTGGGTCCCACCGCTGGACACAGGCCACCCCAGGAGGACCTGACCAACTTGGCCCCAGTTTCCTGCCAATTGGCAGGCCCTGCGGGAAGGCTCCCCCTTTCCAAGATTGCAGGCAGACACTGCAGTCTCCACACACTGCCCCCACACCCATCTGGTGGAGACCCCAGCTGCTTCCTGAGAATCAGAGACCAGCCCGAAACTTCCATCACACCCTGGAACTCACATCTGGACCTGAGACCAAAGGAACTCTCATCTGGACAAGAGGAGCTCCCATCTGGACAAAGTAAGGAGACCACAGGGACTTCCCGAGACTCAGAGTCCAGCCCCCCAGCTCCTATCCAACCAGCACTCTCGTATGGACCAGTGCTCCCATCTGGCCCAAAGCTTCCATCTGGACCAGAGAGAGGCTCCCTAAATATGTCAACTCTCTCTGGACCAAGTACACTGATAAGACCAAGAACGAACACAAGAGGAGATGGGCAGACATCAAGGAAGAGGTACATACAACAAAATAAAGAGCAATGCAGCATCACCAGAACCTAGCACTTCTCCAACAGCTAGACCTGAACATCACAGAATGGAAGAAGAAGAAGAAAACAACCTTATAAGGAACATCATGAAGAGGCTAGAGCCTTATATAGAAGAAATCAAAAATAAAGTAGAGGAACAGACAAACAAAAAATGGGAAGAACGCTATAAAAAACTAGAGGAAAGGACAATTAAAGCAGAAGAAAACAATGAATCCTTGAATGAAAATCACGAAAAAGCAAGGGAGACAATCCAAGACCTGAAGAGGGAAATAGAACAAATGAAGAAGACACTAGCAGAAGGAATGTTGGAAATAGAGAATCTGAGTAAACAAACAGGAACTTCAGAGGCAAGTGTAACCAACAGAATGCAAGAGATGGAAGAGAGGATCTCTGGTGTGTTGAAGATACGGTAGAAGAAATAGATTCATCAGTCAAAGAAAACACTAAAACCAACAAAGTCATTACCCAAAATGTCCAAGAAATTTGGGACACCATGAAAAGACCAAACCTACAAATAATAGGGATAGAGGAAGGAGAAGAATACCAACTCAAAGGCACAGAAAATATATTTAACAAGATCATAGAAGAAAACTTTCCCAACTTAAAAATGAAATGTCTATGAAGATACAAGAAGCCGATAGAACACCAAACAGACTAGACCCCCAAAAAAGTCCCCTTGCCACATAATAATTAAACAACTAAATGCACAGAATAAAGAAAGAATATTAAGGGCAGCAAAGGAAAAAAGCCAAGTGACTTATAAAGGCAAACCCATCAGAATAACACCCAATTTCTCGATGGAGACATTGAAAGCAAGAAGGTCCTGGACAGATATATTGCAGGCACTAAGAGACCATGGATGCCAGCCTAGACTAATATACCCAGCAAAACTTTCAATCATCATAGATGGAGTGAACAAGACCTTCCAAGACAAAACCAGATTTAAACAATACATATCCACAAACCCAGCCCTACAGAAAGCACTAGAAGGAAAATTCCAACCTAAGGAAGGCAGATACACCCATGAAAACACAGGCAATAGATAACACCACAGCAGCAAACCCCAAAGAAGAGAAGTACACACACACTACCACCAAAAAATAAAAAAAACAACAGGAACGAACAATCACTGGTCATTAATATCCCGTAACATCAATGGACTTAATTCCCCTATAAAAAGACACAGACTAACAGAATGGATACAAAAACAGGACCCATCTTTCTGCTGCATATAAGAAACACACCTCAAATTCAAAGACAGACACCTCCTAAGAATAAAAGGCTGTGAAAAGACTTTCCAATCAAATGGTTTTAAGAAGCAAGCTGGTGTAGCCATCCTAATATCCAGCAAAATAGACTTCAAACTAAAATCAATCAAAAGAGATAATGAAGGACATTACAAACTCATTGTAGGAAAGATCCAACAAGATGAAGTTTCAATTCTGAACATTTATGCCCCAAACACAAGGGCACCCACATATGTAAAAGAAACATTACTAAAGCTTAAATCACATATAAAACCCCACACATTAATAGTGGGAGACTTCAACACCCCACTTTCACCTCTGGACAGATCGGCCAAATTGAAACTTAACAGAGACATAATGGAATTAACTGATGTTATGGCTTAAATGGACTTAATCTATATGTACAGAACATTCCACCCAAACAAAAAAGAATATACCTTCTTCTCAGCACCCCATGGAACCTTCTCTAAAATCGACCACATACTTGGCCACAAAGCAAATCTCAACAGATACAAAATAATTGGAATAACACCCTGTGTTCTATCAGACCACCATGGTTTAAAGTTAGATTTCAACAACAGAAAAAACTACAGAAATCCTACAATCTCATGGAAACTGAATAATGCTCAACTGAATCACAAATGGGTAAAGGAAGAAATAAGAAAGAAATTAAAGACTCCCCAGAGAACAATGGAAATGAATACACCACATACCCAAACTTATGGGATACTATGAAAGCAGTGCTAAGAGGGAAATTCACAGCACTGAATGCCAACATAAAGAAGCTGGAGAAATCTCAGGCTAGCGACTTGACAGCACACCTGAAAGCCCTTGAACAGGAAGAAGCAAAGTCTCCCAGGAGGAACAGATGCCAGGAAATTATCAAATTGAGAGCTGAAATCAATAAAATAGAAATAAAGAGAACAATACAAAGGATTAATGAAACAAAGAGTTGGTTCTTTGAGAAGATCAACAAGATAGACAAGCCCTTATCCAAACTAACCAAAAGACAGAGAGAGAGCATCCAAATTAACAAAATCAGAAATGAAAAGGGGGACATAACAACAGACAATGAGGAAATCCAGAGAATCATCAGGTCATACTTCAAAAACTTCTACTCCACAAAACTAGAAAATCTAAAAGAAATGGATAATTTTCTGGATAGGTACCATATCCCTAAGTTAAATCAAGACCAGATAAAGCATTTAAATAGTCCAATAACCCCTAAGGAAATAGAATCAGTCATTAAAAGTCTCCCAACCAAAAAAAAGCCCTGGATCAGATGGTTTCACTGCAGAATTCTACCACATCTTCAAAGAAGACTTAATACCAATACTCTTTAAATTGTTCCACACAATAAAAGCAGAAGGTATATTACCAAACTCCTTCTATGAGGCTACAATTACCCTGATTCCTAAACCAAACAAAGATGCAGCAAAGAAAGAGAACTACAGACTGATCACCCTCATGAACATTGATGCAAAAATACTCAATAAAATTCTGGCAAACAGACTCCAAGAACACATCAAAACAATTATCCACCATGATCAAGTAGGCTTCATCCCAAGGATGCAAGTGTGGTTCAACATATGAAAGTCCGTCAATGTAATACACCATATAAACAAACTCAAGGAAAAAAAAACACATGATCATCTCACTTGATGCAGAAAAGGCATTTGACAAAATCCAACACCCCTACATAATAAAGGTCTTGGAGCGATCAGGAATACAGGGAACATACCTAAACATTATAAAGGCAATCTACAGCAAGCCAACAGCCAACATCAAGTTAAATGGAGAGAAACTCAAAGCAATACCACTAAAATCAGGAACAAGGCAAGGCTGTCCTCTCTCCCCTTACTTATTCAATATAGTACTTGAAGTTATAGCCAGAGCTATAAGACAACATAAAGAGATTAAGGGGATTCAAATTGGAAAGGAAGAAGTCAAGCTATCCCTATTTGCAGATGACATGTTAGTATACATGAGTGACCCCAAAAATTCAACCAAGGAACTGATACAGCTAATAAAAACCTTAAGCAACATAGCAGGATACAAGATCAACTCAAAAAAATCAGTAGCCCTTCTATATACAGTAGACAAACAGGCTGAGAAGGAAATCAGAGATACATCACCCTTTACAATAGCCACAAATGATATAAAATACATTGGGGTTACTCTAACTAAGCATGTGAAGGACCTATATGACAAGAACTTTAAGTCCCTGAAAAAAGAAATTTAATAAGATGTCAGAAAATGGAAAGATCTCCCAAGCTCATGGATAGGCAGGATTAACTTAGTAAAAAATGGTGATCTTACCAAAAGCAATGGACAGATTCAACGCAATTCCCATCAAACTACCAACACAATTATTCAGAGATCTGGAAAGAATAATACTCAACTTCACATGGAAAAACAAAAAACCCAGGATAGCCAAAAGAATCCTGTACAATAAAACAACCTCTGGAGGGATCACAATGCCCGACCTCAAGCTCTACTATAGAGCTACTGTAATAAAAACAGCTTGGTACCGGCATAAAAACCGACATATGGATCAATGGAATTGAATTGAAGACCCTGACATTAACCCGCACAGCTATGAACATATGATTTTTGACAAAGACGCCAAAAATGTACAATGGAAAAAAGAAAGCATCTTCAACAAATAGTGCTGGCATAACTGGATGTCAATGTGTAGAAGGCTGCAAATAGATCCATATCTGTCACCGTGCACAAAACTTAAATCCAAGTGGATCAAAGACCTCAACATAAATCCAGCTACTCTGAACCTGATAGTAGAGAAAGTAGGAAGTACTCTTGAACACATTGGCACCAGAGATCACTTTCTAAATATAACACCAGTAGCACAGACACTGAGAGAAACAATCAATCAATGGGACCTGTTGAAACTGAGAAGCTTTTGTACAGCAAAGGACATGGTCAACAAGACAAAGTGACAGCCTACAGAATGGGAAGAGGTCTTCACCAACCCCACATCTGACAGAGGGCTAATATCCAGAATATATAAAGATGGGAATGGAGGGGAGGGGCTGGGGGAAAGTCTTCTCCAGATCCTCTGTGTTCCTAAGTAAATTGACATCAAAGCAGAGAAATAAATGCTGCCAGAGACGGGACGGGGGCAGGAGGGGGAAGGATAGAGGAACTCATGGCTGATGTGTAAAACACAAATATAATAAATAAAAAAAGGGAAAAAAATGAAAAAAGACTCATCAAGAAGAATATTATAGTTCTTAGCACAGTCTCACTCATGAGCTGCATAGGGTAAGCTCCTTTTCAATTTTGCCTATAGAGGAAAACAGTGAGTTTTCTTAGAAGGAAAACAGTGTCCCTCCAAAACTGTGCATTTACCAATACACTGGATAATATTGTACAAAGACGTTACAGTAATACAAAGTACCAGGGGAAAAAAACATAAATAAAATAGACCAAAAAGAGGCCTAGTCACTAAAATGATGTAATCATGATATCAAATTTGAAAGTAACTCTTTTAATTAAACATTCAAGAAAACTGGGATTAAAACAAATGAATTAAGCAGAAATTCTATAACTTAAGACCTGGAGCAGAGTGGAGCTCTCATGAATGATATTAATACCATACATAGAGAGTCCTGGAAGACTCTCACAATCATCGCACAAACAAGACTGAAAAATTATGGCAAATTTTAAACTAGTTTAGAGATACAAAGGCAAATTACTTGTAAAAGATAGCCAGAAAGCTTTAAGTTGACTTACAACACAATAAAAGGGAATCAAAAGAGTAGGTTATTTAATGTACAGAAAGAACATACTCACCAACCAAGAACTCAACAGAAAGGGCGAGGATTCTACACTAATGAATGTGAATAACACATATCGCTCCAATTCTCCTCCAGATCCTCTGTGTTCGTAAGTAAGTTGACATCAAAGCAGAGAAATAAATGCTGCCAGAGACAGGGGACTCATGAATTTAGAAATGCATAATGATAATTGTTTTGTGAAAACAATAATATGTTGAGTATTTTATCTGTATAGTGTCTGGAGGAACATATTCATACTAAAATATGATATTCTTGTAGTCCTTAAAATTTACCAAAACTTTATGGTAGAATCCATTTACCTCTGATGATTAGTTTAAAATAAAAAGCACTATTGTGAAACTTAAGAATTCAATATCCACACATTACAAAAATTTTAACAAGTAAAACTCAGTGGAAAACAAATATCGGTAAATAAAGTGCGTTAAAAATGTCTACAGCAGATATCATTAATGGTAAAATTGTGAAATCATTTTCACAAACAAGAAATGAGCTAAGGGTGTGTTTATCAGTACATGTGTGATCTATTCTGCTGTTGATTCTAGCCATCACACTAAGGCTGGAAAACATGGATGACTACTGAAAATAAAACAAGTAAGTTTTTCATAATATCAAATTGTACTTTAAAAATGTAAAATAAATATGACTGAAGGTTTAGAAAGTATCATTTTCTTGATACATAAAACTTACAGGTCAATATGCTATGTAATCATAAACATTAGGACATGAAATTTATATATTTAATACCTGCAAAATGCCACTCATGTAAAAGTTGCTTAATAAAAACAATTGTTGTTAAATTATATTATCTTTTTTAAAAATAGTGGTTTTTTAACATTTACCATTATTTTCAGTATGGACTCATAATTTAAGTTGCATTTGTACCATGAAAAAAATAAAAGCATCAGTAAGTAGATGGAGTTTTTGTGTATAAAGAGAGATTTCAAAAATATTTTGTAATTATAACCATAAGAAATCAATTTAATTTTTAGAACTAACATTTAATCATCACTATATCACTGCTAAGTATGTAATGTATGAAAGATAATTTAATGGCTTACTGACTTTAGCATGTAAAGTCATTATATTGAATTGGGACTGTGTGCCATCTTTTTGTGACATATTGTAGGAAATGGTTTTGTTTTAATTGCCTAGGATTAGAAAAGTCAGGCTAAACTTAAAAACTATTTAATTAAAAAAAACAGAAAACACAAAACAAACAACTAACCAACCAACCAAACAAACAAACAAAAAACAAAAAGCCAACCCCAACTGCTATGGTGATGTATTTCAAACTTTTATTTATGGGCCCTGCCCTGTTGTGCTCTGAGGTACTGAGACTATTGGGGATAGTTCAGAACCCTTTTGTTGTAGCTTGATAAACACTTGACTACGATAAATAACACATGCAATAAAAGAGTGATGCACTCGGTGATGGCTATGGCTGGAATTTATTCTAATGTTAGTATCTGGCAGGAAAAGATCATTCTTTAAAATAGAATAGTTAGAAAATGTGTAGACTTTTAATCTTCTATATTTATGAGTAATTTTATTGTCCTTCATAACCATATATAAAATTTTTATTTAGATAACAATGTAATTATACTTTCATTGGTAAGGAATTTACAACATTTCAGAATTCAGCATACCTGTATACTTATTCACATTGTTTATTCTTTACATTTAGAATTTTAAAGTTTCTTTTTCTTTCTTAAGAGCCTTATCTAATATAATCCAATACAACTTGTCACTGAATAATTGATGGATTTCTTTTTTTAGTCTGAATATTTATATTTATGTGTGTTCACATTATTTATTGCTGATATAGGGAAATGTTACTGGTTCTTGTAGACTGATTATAGTTAGGAACTTGGTTGAACTAATTAGTGGTTTTAATTAACCTGTTGACTAAAATCTGGTGATATTTGGGGAGGATAAACATGTCATGTTACGAAATAATACATTTTCTATTTCTTTTCTAATTCTTACATTTTTCAGTTACGTTTTATTCTAAAGAAACATTTATTCATGCTTTGCTACTGCATTACATGGCATGTGAGACAATGGCTTCTTCATTTTGCTCACAAACCTAATTATTTATTTACATAAACAGGATTCCATAATGCTGTGTTCTGAGGTTCTATGTCTTTTAGTGTGTATGTTCACAACAATGCCTAGTAAAGTGTAGCGTATATGACAAACACCACTAAATGGATGAAGAAACAGCTCAATAAGTAAGTACACAAGCAGAAAATTACAGGACTTCATGAACAAGGAAAGTAAAATCATTGAGAAAAGCTTATTTCCCCCTAAATATCTAAAAGCAACATTGTATCTTTTCAAAATTAAATTAATTAAATTAAGTACTGATGATAAATGTGTACTTAGGGCTGGAGAGGTAGGTTAGTGTTTAAGAGCACTTGATGCTCTTGCAGAGGACCCTTTTTGGTTCCCCAGCACCTGTATGACAACACACAAATATGTTTAATTCCAGTTCCAGAGCAGCAGATATGCCCTCTCTGACCACTGCAGGATCTTTCAATCAAGTGGAGCACATTTGTTCACACGTTGTTCACACATTTGCTCACATGTATGCTTAATTATAAATAAATCTGAAAAATTGTCTTTGATGCATAGTGTTTCTATAGTTTTGGCAGATTTGGCATACACAGGTGTACGTCTTCTAAATTAAATTTTTGTCATGATCAATCAAATATTACATCAAGTTGTTTTTGGAAAAGTATTACAGAAAACTGGTAGAAAGAACTAATATTTTTCATGTAGGAAGCAAGTTTTGTTAGGAAAACAATTTTGTTTTGAATTAATTTATTGTCTAGTTACAAACTTGAATTTTCAGATCTGTAGGGTCCATATGTTTTAGTTTTAGCAATTTTTCTAGAATTTGTTAAATGGTCCCACATTAGTTTTATGTCTAGTTATAACTGAACATGCAATTCTTAAATTTTCATTATTGCTTTAATCTTAGGGATTGCACAAGCAGAGTAGTGAAGGTTAATACAGTAAGATTAATGAGGATGGTACGACTAACAATGACCTAAAAATCACCAAGAAAATATTAACATCACTTCTTAATATCAGAACAAATATGAAGCCTTTATATTTTAAATGATAATAAACAGTGTTTACTATTCTAAACCTACTGTTTATGCAATGGAAAATACAGAAAAGCAATAAGGGAATTTTTTGACTAATTATTATGTTCTGATTCAATAATGGAAAGAAAAGTCCCCAAACTTAATTCTCTCTCAACATATTTTCAGAGTAAAAATCATCAATAAATTATAAAAATTAATATTTACTAAGAAATTATAACCTTTGTAGGTATTAAAGGAATCATAACAGAAATAAGAAGCCATGGGAAAGTATTTAAGTAAAGTGTTATGTGTTTAGTGCTTGTCAACTTGACAGAAACGAATCATCTGGGAAGAGAGAACCTCAACTGAGAGATTGCCTCCATCAGATTGGCTTGTGGACACACCTGCAGGGGCATTTTCTTAATCAGTAACATGGGAGCACCCATTCCACTATAGGCAGAACCATCCCCAACTAAGCACGTGGACCTGGGCCGTATAAGAAAAATGATGAGTAAGTCAGAGGAAGCACACTTTAAGGAGCTGCCCTCCATGAGCCATGCTTCAGTTCCTTGTATCAGGTTCCTGCTTGAATTCTTTTCTTGGCTTTCCCCAATGATAGACTGTAAGCTGCAAGCTGAAATAAATCCTTTCCTTCCCCCGCCCTTTTTTTGACCAGTGTTTATCACAGCAGAGAAGCAACCTGGGACAAAAGTCAGAAGGAGGGAGACCCAGCTTCATGGACCACATTACCCAGATGGATTCAAGAGTCATATTCTGAAGACCATCACAAGAATTGATTGCTTCTGATGAACAATTAGTACAATTGCATTTTAAAATAAAACTTTATTGAGAAAAGTAGAGTGTGGGAATTTGTAATAAATGGTTGAGCAGGGAAGGTTGTTACCACAATTTAACGTATCACATGTGGATGAAACAATTAAGAAACAAGATAGGAATCCATCTGGAACATAGAAAAATTCCCTTATTAATATGTTTAGAAGGACGTTTAAAGTAAATCTTGAGCTGAGATTAAAAACTTGAATCACCTACTGTTAAAATAGGGGAGCCGGCAGTGGTGGCGCATGCCTTTAATCCCAGAACTTGGGAGGCAGAGCCAGGTTGATCTCTGTGAGTTCGAGGCCAGCCTGAGCTACCAAGTGAGTTCCAGGAAAAGGCACAAAGCTACACAGAGAAACCCTGTTAAGACAGGGGAACAGTACTTTTCTTAACAAACTGATTCTTATATTTATGAAACTATAATAAAACATTCTTCCATGTATAATATGATGTTTTATATTTCATAAAGCATATACATACTCAAGTTCATCTTAAATGTTTAAATAATGATCTGAAGGCTAAATTGGTGGTAGGAGAAAACAATGTACTTTTCTTCATTTATTTGACAATTATTTCTGTTCAATTATTATTTGAAAATTCAAACAGTATGTAAGCATGTTACTTTGTATTATATAAGTAACTACAAAATTAATTTGTGAACTCTGGTCCAAAAAATGCAAATAGCTGGGATAAATTTTTTTTCATCCCAAGTTTCTCTTTACACGTTTAGTTTTGCCTTCACAAAAACTTCATGGAACTCTTTGGATGGGATGAATGCTAATTTAGATGGAAAGAAGTTGATCAGTGCACAGTTTTTGATTATGGTCTTGATTATGACTGAAAGAAAGATGGAAAATAACATTCATTTCCTTAAAGATAATATTACATTTGGGAGCCATAAAACAAATTTATGGAGAGCTAGAAAACAAAAACATAAGCTTTTAAAGCATCGTCTTACTTCAAATGAAGCACTTAGATGGGAGTATAAATTACTGCTGTAAATGTATCTACATTTTAATGCATTCATAAAAGTTATTTTTTTCAAATGTGGAAAGTAATAACTTTAGGAATTCATAGCCCTGGGTATACGTAACTCATTTCATTATATATATATATATATATATATAATGTTTTTTACCAAATGTCTTATTAACAAAACTACAAGAACATGGAATTCTTCTTAAAATTAATATTGCTTTAATCAACAGAAAAAAATTCTGACCATTGAACAGTGAATGCAAATGCCAAAAAGTCAAGTTAAATTTCCAGACTGAAGGTCATCACCCTACCTAGCTAATTGAATATATATGACACTTATTTCATTGACTTTTTCTTTTCCCCTTTCATTTTCTTCTTTAATGATTAAAAACTTCCCTTACAACTTGTCTGTCCCAGAGATCAGATTTGTAACAAAGAGGTCAGAGTGTGATATATTTATACTTCTAAGTTCTTTCCCTTTGAGATGACAGTATCCACATTTGCACTCTCTGTTGTCACGTTTTTCCTCTGTTGACATTTTCATTCATGATATCACCAGGGTCATTTCCATGTAATGAGACCGCACATTTTGTTATCAAAGTATGATTCTTTCAATAAGTTGACTCTTAGACATTATTAATACATTGAATTTAGTTCATACAGAAATATTTTAAAGTTTTCTTGGTGTTTTATTTTTAACATTATGACATAATTCTTTCAGTGCTTATCCTAAGCACACCTCCTTTAATCCTCTGGACATATTTTTATTAATTCAGCAAACACTTATTTAGCATTCATTGTGCCTTTAGAACTATACAGCATGAACTTGGATTTAAAAAAAATACTGTCCTACAGATCCTCACAGAAAAGATCAAAGCAAGTAGGCAATTGTGTACATTGTGATCCTGGGGGATGGATTAAAGTTTTGTGAGTGGTAAGCTTGCAGGAAAGAGAAAGGGAAGCAGCAAGAGATGGTTTCTCAGTGGAAATAAACACTAAGGTAAGTTTTAAATTATCTGTAAATGTCAGAAAATGACGGGAATGGTTCTTCAAATCTCTGCTGGCCAAAAAAAAAAAAAAAAAAATGTACTTCTCAGATATTTTTGTAATGGATGTTGACTGACATCCTCAACAGTTGCCCCTGAGGATTTACCTTTATGCGCACATGAAGGCCACACTTTTCTCATCTTGTCCCAAGCCCCACCTGAATACCCTTGGAATACTTACAATAATTTGTTACTGTAAGATGCAGGACTCTCCTAGTTCATATTTTCTTTACACATAGTTGGCTTGCCAGACCCCTGTGCTTGATGTCCAAGCATCTTTCTTTCAGATCTTTCCTGTCCCTTTTCCTTCTTCATATTTCAAACTTCTTATCATAAAGCAAATGGTGTCTTTTATTTTTTCCTTCTCATGTATGTTTTAATTATTTTATACATATGTATCTTTCATGACTAGTTTGTTGGCCTGTTTCTCAGACAACCCGAAGTTGGTATGAGGGACTGGAGTATTGCTGTGATTGGTCAGACCATGTGTTTCTTTGGAGGAATTTCGACTTTGGTGCTTTGGGTTATGAGAGCTGTGGAATGCTTTAAGCACTGCTTAAAGAGCCACACTGCTACAAGCCCGGAAGACAGGTGTTAAGAGCTATTTGAACTGTCGGAGGCTCACTCAAGAGGTTTCAAAGAAGAATTTAGTATGTTGCCTAGTGATCATTCTTGTATATTTTGGTGAAGAAAGTGGCTGCCTTTTGCCCTTGTCTGAAGAGTCTGCTTGAGGCTAACGTGAAGAATTTTACATTAATTTCTCTGGCAGAAGAAATCTTAAAACAGCTTAGTATAGACTCTGTCATGTGAATATTAGTGGTATCTCTGATGAAGATTTATAATGAAAAGTAGCAAGCTCAGCATGATAAATTACAAAACGTACATTTTTGAGGAGAAAAAGAGCACCAGGAAGTGGAATAGAACTAAATTCCATGTTCAAGGAGATAAATGTATTAAGAAATGGAACAAAGGGAATGGTGACCTCAGGGAAAGATCACACCCAGCTAAGTTTCCAGTTTATGGGGGAAAAAAAAACAACAAAAAACTGGTCTACAGAATAAGTTCCATGACAGCCATCTTAGGCAGTAAAAGACTGAAAGCTGATGAAGATATAATTTTCCAGCCCCAGTAAGCATCAGAACTTGGCAGCTTTGGCCACAAGTTTCTGTCTTTAGATTTAAGGATAGAAGAGAGTTATGGAATTTGCCTCAGAACCCAAAGAAAGCTGCTGAGGCCAGGCATGTGTCAGGGGTGTCCCTGAATAGAGGTCTAATACACAGGCCACTGTGTGAAGCTGTGAAGTTGAAGCCTGATTGGCTTGGAGACCCCAAGATGTTAGAAATGCCAGTTGTGAGATATCTGCCAAGGAAAACTGTTAACAGGGAGTGGAATAAGCCCAAGAGAAAGAAGTACGTTACAGTCAAATCTGAATGGAGGTGGAGATCTGAAAAGTATTTTGAGATCAGATGTGGAGATGTAGAGTTTGAAGTTTGCCCACCTGGTTTTTGGTTTTGCCTTGTTCCAGTATTTCCTTTCCATGCTCCCTTCCCTTTGTTTTGGAATGGTAATGTTTATTCTGTGCCATTGTATGATCTACTTTTTTAATTTTGATTTTTACAGGGTGATTTCAGTTAAGAGATTGCCATGTGTCTTGGAAGAGACTTCATAATTTGAAGCAAGATGGGACTGTGATAGACTGTGGGGACTTCTGAAGTTGGACTGAGTGCACTTTGCATTATGATATGGCTATAAACCTTTGAGGGCCAGGGAGTGGAATGTGGTGGTTGGAAAGAAAATGGCCCCCTAAGGGAGTGGCACTATTAGGAATTGTGACCTTGTTGGAGTAGGTGTGGTCTTGTTGGAGGAAGTGTGTCACTGTGGGGGCGGGCTTTGAGATCTTTTCCTAAAGCTTCACTCTGTGAAACAGCCAGTCAACTTCCTGTTGCTTGCAAGATGCAGCACTCTGCCTGCACACCGTCATGTTTCCTGTCGTGACAATAATGGATTGAACCTCACTGTAAGTGAGCCACCCCAATTACATGTTTTCTTTATCAGAGATGCTGTGGCCATGGTGTCTCTTCACAGCAATAGAAACTCTAACTAAGACACTGAACCAACACAAATGAAACAGAGAGTGAGACAAGAAATAAAAGTGTTTAAGTGTTTGCCCACGTATTGTCTAACAAGTAAAAAGAAAATTGAATAAGACACTTACAGATGGACAAGGAAGTAAAAGAATTTATAAAAAAGCAAAAGGCTATGTTGTGAGAAGCCGTGGGGTAGTTTTCACAGCTTATTTGTTTGTTTGTTTAATTCCTGTTATGGAAGAATGCATCCTTGGTGTCTTGGAAGATGTTGACTTGTGACAAAATCCTGAACCATCAGAGCTTGCTGAGCAGATTCTTCTCTTTGTAGTTAGAGTTGGAAACTTGGACGTGCTAGAAGATCTGAGGTGACTTTTCACACATAGGAGCAGGCACAGTTCTCAGAGCTTGTTCTCATCTCCCTTTCCATACACCGAATTAAAATTAACATCATCCAGTCAAGGATATGACTGAGGGAAGAAATATATTGTATACCCAAGTGATTTGAGTGATTTCATTACTGAAAGGAGAAAATAAAGTAATTCTACAGTTGAACTTCAAAAAGAGGGAAAATGTATGATTAGTAATTAAGAATTCATTTAGATTAAGGTACTTTTTTTAGGGCTCAGGTTCTCTTTTATTATTATTATAATATTTGTGTTTTAATTGTACACATCAGCCATGGGTTCCCTTGTCCTCCCCCTCTCCCGCCCCCACCCCAACCTTCCCCCCATTCCCTCCCCTCCATTCCCATCTCCTCCAGGGCCAAGACTCACCTGGGGATTCATTTAATCTTGGTGGATTCAATACAGGCAGGTCCAGTCCCCTCCTTCCAGGCTGAGCATGTGTCCCTGTGTAAGCCCAAGGTTCCAAACAGCCAGCTCATGCACTAAGGTCAGGTTCTGGTCCCACAGCCTGGATGCCTCCCAAACAGTTCAAGCTATTCAATTGTCTCACTTATCCAGAGGGCCTGATCCACCTGGGGGCTCCACAGCTGTTGGTTCATAATTCATGTGCTTCCATTTGTTTGGCTATTTGTCCCTGTGCTTTTTGCAATATTGGTCTCAACAATTCATGCTCTTACAGTCCCTCCTCTTTCTCGACAATTGGATACCTGGAGCTCCACCTGAGGCCTGGCTGAGGATCTCTGCATCCACTTCCATCAGTTATTGGATGAGAGTTCCAGCACGACTATGAGGGTGTTTGCCCATCTGATGACCAGACTAGGTCAGATCAGGCTTTCTCTGGACCATTGCCAGCAGTCGACAGAGGATGTATCACTGTGGTTTTCTGGGGACCTCTCCAGCACTCTGCCTATTCCGGCTCACGGTCTATTAATGGGTTGTGGCATAATTTTAGAGGCTTAGATAAGTGCATTCCTTCTATGGCTCTCATTGAGCCAATGTCTCCTGCTCTGGATAGTTGAAATATCTTGGTTTCCCAGCAGTATACTAGAGGAATTAATAAGCAGCTCAGCAGAGTTGGGTTAGACATGTAAAGCTAGATTGAAGACTCCAGGAGAGGTTTTTATTCCACAGTAATTTGCATAGAGCACAGGACTCTGGAAGCCTTCAGAATGACCTATGGAGATCTGCTAGCACCATCATGGAGTTTAGTGATGACTTTACTGTGAAGGTCAGGAATGACTCCTGGAGAGGTGATCACAGAGCTGAGGCCTGACATGATGGAGAAATAAACCCCTTCCTCAGTAACTGAAACTAGGTGCCAGCAGTAGTACTCTTATTGCACAAGACTGCAATTACTGTGATGAATTAGCAAGGCAAGGGGATGTTTTGGTCCATAGATAGTTCAATAGAGTTGGAGAAGCTCAACAGAGAGGAGAATATTTGTAACAAATCAGACAGGCCCCTAAAATGGAAGTTGCTGACTATAACAATAACAAAAAAAGGTAAGCATGGAGAACAACAGTTGAGGTTAATCAATCCAAGAAATGTATTTGTATGTTGCTCATTTTTTTGATCAAGTAGAATTTTTTTTTTAGATATAAAACTAACTTATTAAAGAATTGCTGTGTCTACATTATTACTCTGCTATAACGTGTGATACCACAAATCCTTCCTCCAAAGGGAACTATGATTATTGGGAAAGATCTTTTTACACTAGAGACAGGACAATACTTAGGCATTTCAAAGACTGCTAGACAGAGAACCTGGATTTACACTGATTGGAGACTCGAATATAGCTATCCTGTGAGAATGTGCTATTATAAGGGTGGTGTGTAAGGTGTTAGCTTCAAATAGCCTACTGCCTGTGGATCCACTATGTGTTTCCTTTAGTGACCAAGGGTATTATAATGGATTTAGATGATACCTAATTAAAGTCAGTCACACAGTAGGTTCTTTGTCAAATGTATCAAATTTCTGGGATTAATGGTTTGTGGTGATATATTGTGTACCCCAATAAAGCTTGCCTGGGGATCAGAGGACAAAGCCAGCCACTACATTAAACATAGAGGTTAGGCCGTGGTAGCACACATCTTTAATCATAGCATTCAGGAGGAAGAGATTGATCCAGATCTCTGTGAGTTCAAGGCCAATGGCTTGTTGGTATAAAATGCCATACAAGCAAGGGATTCATTTGAGAACTAAGAGAATACTGTGATTTGAGCATATTTGAAGTATACCCTACAAGCTCAGGTGTTTGGACATTTTGTTTCCAGATGGTGATGCTGGGAAGTTGTTTTTCTTTAGAAGGTCAAGCTATGGTGGTGGAACTCAGTTACTGGGAGGTAGGTTTTAGGGACTACGCTCTAATCTTATTAATGGATGATCTTTTTATATGCTTTCTAGTCCACTGAAGTGTGAGCAAACAGCTTCCTTTCCTTGCCATCACAGCTGTGTGTTATATAAACCATCAACCACCATACCTTTTCTGTCACAATATATTCCCTTAAATACTATATCAAAATTAGTCTTTTTTCTTAAATTACTTCTTTCAGACATCTTATTAAAACAATAGCAACTAATATAGTTGTGAAACAGTGATATACTAATGTATGGTGTTCCATTTGTGATTAGTGGAAATGTTTGAGCACAAAAATGCCTTCTGAAAATGTAAGTGAAATAGTCTTTGGGGGAAAGGATACCATTATTCACAATGTGGCATATAACTTTAGCCAAAAGCTTCTGTATGCATCATATCTCATAAGAGTCTACTTGGGTGCAGGAATCAGTGTTGAAGCAAGGACAACCTCTCTCACTGTAGTTCCTAATGATGAAAGCATTTATTTCTTTTCTTTATACATTTCAATTTTCAGGTTTAGGAGCTTGGTTTCCAGAAAGTGATGCATTATATTGCAGAATAGCAATGCTCCTAGACAATAGTGAGATTTTTAAATCTAGTAGTAGTAAAGAATAGCTGCTCTGGAAAAAGGATTAACTAATGAGTACAAAGGAGGTTTTAATCATGATGTAGAAAAGCAGGAATGGAGGGAGAGCTCATGTGATTTACTTAGACTCTCTTGATTCACACCCTTAGAAGCAAATTTTGGGACACACAACCATAGAATCCAGCAACAGCTGTGCAGGTTGAAGGCATTTCAACAGATTCTGAAGCAAGAAAGAGTTGCACTAGTTATAGATATGGGATTCACATCAGGAATAGGGCTACAGTTTGTTCCATTTATTTCCCATCTTCATGAGGTTCCATGGAAATAATGGAGGAGGAATTGATGAGCTAATCCAGAAGCATATGGCCAAGTGTGTTATGTCTTATAAGGCATGCACTGCGGCAATCATTAGAGTCCTTTTAGATCTCCCACTGCCAGGAGTGCAGTTAACTGACAGCCCACCTTGGACCCTAATGTAATCAACCACATCTTCAGATCAAAGCCATATTTTCTTTGCCTTACTTTCAGCCAATGAATGATTTTAACTGGGTAAAAGAATATTTTCACATTTGAGAGTTATTGGACTCTTTCAATGGGAGGTGTTATCTGAAGTCTTCCTCTCAGCTTGGTTGAAGTGTAACTGAACTATGTTCCAGGCTAAGATTACGACAGTTCCTTCTTCATTGTAGATCACTAGCTAATTTACACTTCTTAAAGTCTGTATCAATCTGTAGGAAAGCTGATCAAATCAAAAGTCACAATTTCCCTTTTCAGTAAGGTGAAATTTGAGAATACTAATTCAGTGCTCATCTGAAAATGCTAGAAGAGAATACGTAGTGTTTCCATCATAAAGAAAATCTAAATGTTCTAGTAGATATGTTTATACATTGCACAATGTACATTTATAATGAGATATCATGGTAACTCACCAATATGTGAAAAAAATTAGATAAAATTTTAGAAAATAGCCAGGCGGTGGTGGCGCACGCCTTTAATCCCAGCACTCGAGAGGCAGAGCCAGGCGGATCTCTGTGAGTTCGAGGACAGCCTGGTCTCCAAAGTGAGTTCCAGGAAAGGCGCAAAGCTACACAGAGAAACCCTGTCTGGAAAAACCAAAAAAAAAATAATTTTTTTTTTTTTAGAAAATAAATTTAACTTGAAATTAAGAAATGGGCAATTTAAAAAACTAAACTTAAAATCACTACACACAAAGAGATACAAACATTTGCTTCTGCTATACAAAGGTGTGCCAAATTGAACTAGGAGCGGTTCAGTTCAAAACACTGAACTCATAGATGTTTTTATTCAGTATCTTTTTTAGCAAGTTATATGATCTACAAAATAAGAATGACCTTCAAACATTTTCCCCTCCCCTACCTAAGAACTATAACTAAATGAGACTGTAAGAACCAAAACATTTTCAAAATAAAAATATTGTCTTTCATTATTTGTTTTATGTTGAAAAATTGTACTTCAGGATTTTAGATGCATTAGTATAATACACCCAAGTAAATAAAAATGCTTATGAAGATCATTAACTAACATTTTTCATGTCATGTATTTGCATGAATATGTGTGTGTGTGTGTGTGTATGTGTGTGTGTGTGTGTGTGTGTGTGTGTTTAAGAACAGAGATATATTGCTAAATTTTCACAAAAACAGAGGCAAAGAAAAAATTCTGGATTAAAAATAAGATGCCGTCCTATGGGGCATTTTGACTGGAGGGTTGGTTTCCAGAGAATTAAATGAGAATCAAGTTGGCTAACGAATGTTACACTTTAATTGATGTCTTCATGTCAATTTCACCACCAGGAAAGAACAAGTGACAAGAAGTTTAACTATTAGTGCTCTAATCTTAATCGCCATTGAAAAACCAATCAATGAATTGGAAATAATAGGACACTGGAGATTTGCAGTTGCCTGTTTTAGAGGGGTTGCTAATGAGGACAGCCTCAGCATAGCCAGACTGACAGGCTAGATTACATGTAATTGCATTCTAAGGCACAGATGTTGTTGAATGTGATTTCTTGTCCTAAATTTTCAAAAGAAAAACAGTTAAGGGACAAACAGGGAAAAATGAAGTCACATATGATTCCAGTGAAGAAACAGATGCTGTGTCTGTGAGTATCATCGGTGCTGACAAGAGGCTTCAAGGACAGAGGGTATAATAAGGACAGCTAAAATAGAGGCTAGAGTAGAAGGATTAAATGGGGAGGGGAGGGGAGAGCAGGGTAAAGGAGGGACTATGAGGAGAAACAATTAATACTAAAGGCCTTTCAAAAAATATAGGGAAAACTATTGTTTAGAAGATTCATAAAATGTATACATATATGAAAGGAATTTAAATGGAGTTGCCATATCATGGGGGAGACAGTGATACACCTAGTCATTTTTTTTTTGTTTTAGTTAATTCTTCTCTCATACAATACATCCTGACCACAGCTTGCCTTCCCTCCCTACCTAGCAGTCTTCCCCCAGAACTCCTCTCACTGAGATCCCCTCCTCCTCATTTCTTTTAAGAAAAGAGCAGCCCACCCAGTGGTATCAACTGAAGACGGCATAACAAGATGTACTAAGACTAGGCACTAACCCTCATATTGAGGCTGGATGAGCCCACCCAGTAGGAGGAAAAAGGTCACACCTAGACATCTTATACCACCATACCTGACACTGACAAAATGGCCAATAACCTGAGACTAGGTCATGGGCCCAGGGGAAAACCTACTACTATTGTTCTGTTAAAGCAACAGAGCAACAAAATAACTCCTAAATGCTATACTGTAAAGCAAAGAATTGCTCAGTACTCATCAGAGAAACTTCTTCTTGCAATAGATGAGGATTAACATAGAGACCACAACTGGACAATGTGGAGAGAGTAAGATAATTTTGAACCCTCAATCCTAAATAGGATGTCATTATCAAACCCCACCTCCACCCCAAGGCTCAATTCTCTGCGTGGAAAAAAGGAAGAAAAAAATTTAAGGGTCAGAGGAACCACATTCCAGAGAAGGGCCTATGCCAAGGTGTAGTTAGCCAACACAGAATAAACACTCCATGCTGCTCTGCGTGTGAATGTGTGTGTGTGTGTGTGTCTGTGTGTTTCATTTTGTTTTGTTTTAGTTTGGTGTTTGAGAGAGAGAGAGAGAGAGAGAGAGAGAGAGAGAGAGAGAGAGAGAGAGAGGTCTTATTAATAAAATCAAACCTAGTGCCAGGTATTGAGGCGAGTGCTGGAAGATTAGAGAGTCAGAAGAATCCACAGTCACCTCACCCTGCCAGTTCTTCAGCTGATGCTGTTTCCTCAGACTGGAAGCTCCTGAGTCCTCATCCAAATGAATCTGAGCTGAACTGTGCTGCTCAAAGCCTAAAAGCTTAACCAAGCCAAAAGCAATAAGCAGCAACAATTAGACTCAGTATGTTCTAAGAAAAGACCCGAAGTTAGAAATGGGGACATGTTAGAAAGGTATATGAGGAGTTGGATGTGCAACTGGGGCTTGGATGAGATGATATTTCATTATATACATGTACTTTCTCAGAAAATAAGACAGAATGATAGAGTGCTAACTACATTATACATTCTTATCATTATGCCCAGATAAAGGTCGCTTTCACCTCTCATCAAAGAAGTTGCTTTCTGCAGCAGCAGGAGATAATTGCAGATATCTGAAACAAGAAAACTACAGAGAACATATGACAGTGGGGTGGCCAACCACAAGTGATACTTCTGTAATAGCACCCCCAAACCTAAGGTTCAGGGGAGAAAGATTGTGAAAGCCAGAGGACCAGGATGTGTGCTGTTCATCAGCTTAGTATATGTATGACATAGGAACTGTACCTGTGAAATCTCAGCAATGTAGTTGCCTGAACAGAATCAGCACAATGACAATACCAGTTGACATGACATTGTGAATGGGGAAATCTCAAGGGCTCCACACCTAGAGAAAGAGCTTCAGGCAATTAGTGGCTGCTAAGAAAGGGGGTCAGTCTTCTCCAAGGACAAGCCTCCTAATTTATTATCTAATCCTTAGTGGTCAATCCTAAATACATATGCCTATATCTGTTTGCAACAGTGAATATAATCAGTTGGGTGTATCACACACACACACACACACACACACACACACACACACACACACAACTATAATAATTAAAGAAGAGGTCATGAACTTGAAAGGGAGTGGGAAGACATGAGAGGAGAAGGATGAGAAAGAAAGGGAAATGTTGTGAATGCAGTACTCATCTATAAAATTAGAATAAAGAGATATCTAGCTGTATATGCCAGAGCCTGTTGTATCTCAAGAATAATCAATCAAAAAGGTGTCTAATACCATAAAACTCCCATACAACTAAACATTTTAATTAGTGTTATGCATCATAAACTTCTCTAATACTTTGTATCTTTATAGTTTCCATTATATTCACTTTGCTCACATTATTACATAATTTTAAGAGAAGAATCTTGTAATATTTTCTACTATGTTATGTCTGTATGTATACGTATGTATGTATTATGTATGTATGTATGTATGTATGTATGTATGTATGTATGTATGTATGTATGTGTTTAGAGACAATGTCTCACTGTGTAGTCCTGGCTGTCTTGGAACTCACTGTGTATACCAGGCTGTCCATGATCTCACAAAGATCTACCTGCACTGCCTCCCAGTGCTGGGGTTAAAGATGTTTGCCACTACTCCTGGTCCTTTACTAATTATTAAAAATAGCTAGAAACTAATTGAGAAATGTCATTTTCCAGAAGACATTTGGACACACCTCTTATAAATACTTTAAAGGACTAGATATTTTTGTTTGAAAACTTCATATAAAGTATTTTACTGAAAATATGTGTTTTGAAAAAATAATCTAATTGCTTCTCTTGCACTTTTTTCTAAAGGTTGTGAATATATATGCTATTTACATTTTAAGAAATTTTAGTAGATTTTATCTAAGAAGTATACTGTATATTCACAAGCTTGTCCCCCATCAAATACATATATCCCCTTCACTATTAATAAACCAACCTAAATCTTACATGTTATGATTCATATCCTACATTGTTATAACAATGTTACCTAAAGTTAATTCTATATTAAAAATTCTAAGTTGGAAATACTGTTTTCACTGGTTATTTAGTCTTCTGAAATATTGTAAGTCTGTGTTTACATGCTGCCTAATCTCATTCCAGTTCTAAAGTTTATCATGTGGGTTATATTTTCAATGATTTGAATTTTTTGCTATGATATTTTAACTCTCAAAGTACTTTGCGGTTCATTTTTATAATTTATTTTTTATAACAGATAATTAAAACACGATACAAATATTTTTTAGGGAAAATAGTTACACTTCCCACACAATAATGATTGTGATTCTCAGGCATATGATTAATTTGCAATAAAATCAGTCTTTTCATATGTTATTAGTTACTAGCTTTCGCAACATGCATCTCTTTTGAGTATTTTTGAAAAAGCAATATTTAAGAAATTAGGTAAATAAGATGATTTTTTTTTTTATATGAAGTCACTGTTGTTCGTTACATGATTATTTGGACTCCTTCTCCTCTGTCACTGGTCTTTTAAATGAATTAATTCTCAGTCCAGTGAGTCTTCTTCACAGCTCTCTTATGGACTTTCTTACCTTTGTTTCAGTTATAGAAGTGAAAAGTGAACTTTAGAGCCGTAAGCGTGAGTAGGAGTGGACAGATACAACCATGAGGATGGTGGGGAAGCAACAGTGCATTTCACTTTAAATTTCACGAAATGTTATTTTTCAAAGAAGAGAAACACATGGCACAAGTAAAAAGGTACATAGAGCTGTGCTGGAACTTTAATGGTGTTTTCAGTTCAACCTAAGGAGTTTGTCTGCTGCCACTGACAGGAGAGCCAGGGGCCTTTAGCTGTAATGCTTGGTCTCCCTTGCAGCCAGTGACTTTTATGTAGTCTGTTTTGGCTGTGAATAGCACACCATGCAGTCACTTTCTGCCTCTGTAGGGACTACCCTGCCCGTCATCCAGCTGGGCGTTCTCATGGTAATATGTTTTGCAGCTTAAAAACGTAAATGACACATGCACATTCTATTTCCACAGAAGGACAGCCCTCATCAACAACCAAGAGCAATGGTCTGCCCTTTATGTAATGGTTTTAACCACATTTCTTCATATATTTTTTTTTCTCTGCATTTTCTAAAGCCTCTTAAAACTGCATTCATCTTCCATAACATATGGGTTTCTTTGTCTTCCACTTGTTAATTTATAGTACTGAAAAATTCCTTAACATTTTCAAACATGACTTACCACGTATGAAAAGCAGAAGTAGAAAGGTTTTCAACATTATTTTTACTGCTTTCTACCTTGCAAACCCAAAATATTTTATGACTCCTGTTTCAACAACAGACCTCTTTTTTTTGTCCTTTATTGACACATGAATAATACTGAGAATGTAAAACATGACATGTACAATGATAGATTCTCAAAGACAGTGATGAAGAAAAATCAACACAGTGCTTCCTGTAAGGAATTTTATATTCTTAAAGACGGAAGGATTATATAATATTACATAAATACTTCTGAAATGTCAGTAGTGGTGAGATCAGATCAGTCAGGCCTAAGCAGTATTAACACCATCTAATACTCCTCCAATTTGAACCAGATGTATATTTAAAAACTAATCCTATTTCAGATTTGGCTCAGGAAACAGACTTTTGAGTAAATTGCTAGAGATTTCACCAAAATGTGTTTTTTTACTGCTGTTCTGTGAGACTGGACCTCACTAGGTAAATTAAACTGGCTTTAAACTCACAGTGTTCTTTCTCAACTGCAGGTGCATGCAACCACACCTAGAAAGATGTTTCTTAGGTAAGAAAAGTTTCCTAGTTTTTTCCTGATATTTGATCATTTTTCTTTTATGTCAAGGAAACTGTCTTTTCCTATTCTAATCTCTTAGCAATTGATAATGGTTGCATTGGCTCCTCAGTTATTTACAGTGTCAATCATTCTTCAGCCTTTGGTAGTGTATGCTGGATAAGCTTAAACTATTAATCATTTCACAGTTTTTGACGTATTCTAAATAATTTTCAGAGGCTCTAAATAACTCACAAAATTTCCAAATCCATCGGTCCCCTGAAGACTTTAATCTCTTTATTTCTCACATTCTTCATTTCACATGATGGGAGTATGCTATGACAATGTCCAGTGGCTTCGACCAGAGGTAATGATATCTTTCCCCATCTGTACTGGCATTACTGCAAACCAATCAAAGACAGCACCTGTGCTCTTGGCTAAAATAGCTGCTGAAGAAAGTTACAGAATGTATCTTTTTTTTCAAGGAGTTAGTGCAAAGAGTTGTTTAAAGAGTTTCCTTCCTTACCATGTTTACATACTTAGAAAAACTACAAAACCTCTGAAATTTGTTTTAAACTCACATTTTCAAATGTGCCATAACGACAGTTTGGGAAACAAGATTTTCCCTGCTATATTGTAGACTAGAGGTACCTATTGGCTATATATATATATATAATCTGTCTGCTTTGTTGCAATCAATGTTGGGTAAAGATGTTATATCATCACGTAGGAGGTGTGTTGGTCAACTGCATAGAGGGCAGGTAGAAATGGAGATTATTCATGGGGCCAACATCAAAGCCTTCAGTAGAGGCTCCACTTCTACGAGAGGAGATTTCACACCTTGCTCTGGGTGAGCAGCAGACCTACCTGACATACTATATACACCTCTTTTGTTGCCTGGCTTGTCCTGCACAGCTCTCTCCGCTGAGGACAAGGAGTACTTCACGGTGTCCATGAGCTGAACAGTGTTGCTGACACTCATTAGTGTTTCTACTTGCTTCTGGCCCTTTGGTGACATTTCTCCCCCCACTCTCCACAACCTTGTATTGAGAACAGATAGTTCAGAAACTTTATCTGCTCTCAGAGATGGAAAATGATATGTTCTCTTTTAATTTATTTTTATTAACATTTTTTATTTACTTTACAGACCAAAGATTCCCCCTTTTCTCCTCCCTCTCCTCCAGCCTCCCCCTCCCAACAACCCCGCATTCCCTCCTATGAAAAGGTAAGGCCTCCCATGGGGAATTACATTTAGTAGAGGCAAGTCCAAGCCCCTCCTCCTGCCTCAAGGCTGTGTGAGGTGTCCCATTATAAAAGTGGGCTCCAAAAGGCCTGCTCAGGCACCAGAGATGGATTCTGATCCTACTACAAAGGGACCCATTAAGCAGACCAAGATACACAACTGTCTCACTTATGCAGAAGGCCTAGTCTAGTCCCATGCAGGCTCCACAGCTGTTGGTCTACAGTTCATGAGTTCCTACTAGTTTGGTTTGGTTGTCTCTGTGTGTTTCCCCATCATAATCTTGATGCCCATTGCTCATAGACTCTCTCCCCTATCTTTGCCTGGACTCTCAGAGCTTGGCTTGGTGTTTGGCTGTGGATCTCTGCATCTGCTTCCATCAGTTACTAGAGAAAGGTACTAGGATGACAGTTAGGGTATTCACTGATTTGATTTGTGGGGTAAGGTAGTTCAGACACCCTCTTCACTATTGCTAGTAGTCTAAGCTGGAGTTATTCTTGTGGATTCCTGGGAACCTCCTTAGCACCTCTATCATGGTATCTCTTTCATTGCTCTCCCACTCGATCCCTGTTCCAGCTCAATCATCCCATTCCTTTATGTTCTTATCCCCCATTCCCTATCCTCTGTTGCCTGGCCCTCATGCCCAGTTTATTCATGGAGATCTCATCTATTTCCCTTCCCAGGGCAGTCAATTCATCCCTCTTTGAGTCCTCCTTGTTAGCTAGCTCCTTTACTTACTAATATCCACTTATGACATACCATGTTTGTCCTTCTGAGTCTGGGTTACCTCACTCAGGATGATATTTTCTAGCTCCATCCATTTGCCTGCAAATTTTATGATGTCATTGTTTTTCACTGTTGAATATTTCTCCATTACTCAACTTCATATGGAAAAACAAAAAAACCCAAATAGCTAAAACAATCCTGTACAATAAAGTCACCTCTGAAGGTATCACCATCCCTGACCTCAAGCTATACTATAGAGTTATAGTAATAAAAACAGCTTGGTATTGGCACAAAAACCAACATAAGGACCAATGGAATTAAAGACCCTGACACACTCACCTATGAACACCTGATTTTTGACAAAGAAGCCAACACTGTACAATGGAAAAAAGAAAGCATCTTCAACAAATGGTGCTGGCATAACTGGATGCCAACAAGTAGAAGGCTGAAAATTGACCCATATCTGTCACCATACACAAAACTCAAGTCTAAGTGGATCAAACACCTCAATATAAAACCAGTTACAGTGAACATGATAGAAGAGAGAGTAGAAGGTAGTCTTGAATGCATTGGCACAGGAGACTACTTCCTAAATATAATACCAGTAGCACAGACATAGATATGTTCTTTTAACAATGTATTCAAATGAAGTCTGTGGCCTAGAGTGTTTTGCAATACCAAATTTTCTTGTCCCCCCCCACACACAGCAAATTCCATATCACAATGTAGTTAAAATATAGTTGTGATTAACATGATTTGTTTAGAAGTAAAGTAGTTCTGCCCATTACTATTGTGATGAATTTGGGGAAAATGTTAAATTCCTCCTGGCCTTAGATTATGCATCTATGCATCTCAACTGTGAAGGATGATTAACAGAATCATAAGAATAATACAACTAAAATATATATCTGATATGTTACAAGCACTTAAATAAAAATTGCCTTGTACACAAAAAATCATATTCCTTTATGGTTTAAGAACATGGTATCTATTTATGGAAATAATTGAGCCCGTTTTGTGGCTGTTTGAATGTAATTGGCTCCTGAAAGCTCAAAGGGAGTGACACTATTAGGAGATGTGGTTTTGTTGGAGTAGGTATGATCTTGTTGGAGAAAGTGTATCACTGTGGAAGAAGGCTCTGAGCCATACCCAGGATCTCAGTTCACTTCCTGTTGCCTGTGTAAGATGTAGAATCCTCAGCTACCTTTCTAGCACCACATCTGCCTGCATGCTGCCATGTCCCAATGACTGAGCCTCTGAAAATATAAGATATCCACTTAATGTTTTCCCTTAGAAGAGTTGCTGTGTTCCTGGTGTCTCTTCATAGCAATAGAAACCCTAACTAAGACAACTTTATTAGTTGTGGAACTACTCACAGTGGCTCAGTTGTAGAATTTACCTAGGTGTCCATCAACAGGTGAAAGGATATAGTGCAGTTTATTCACCGAGACATATCTTTCCCCCTGAAGGACACTGTTACATCATCTGTAGGAAAGTCAGTGGGACAAAGATCACTATGCTCAATGAGATAAGCTAGAATCAGAAGGACCATGTTTTCACAGTCTAGATTTTTACTTGAAAAAAATGAAGGCACAGATGTAGAAGGGATACTATTGGGTGAGTGAACTAGGTCCCTAGGAGGAGGGTTAGAGAAAGAATGGGGGTGTAAATATGCTCAGATTATATGATATAAATATTCCTAAGCATCATAACAAAAGACCCACTTTGTACAGTTAGTTATACTGTCTCACAAACTTTTTCTTGTCATTGGATAACTTTTGATATGAGGAGATTTAAATGAAATGTCTCTGAGTCATTTTGATTTGCATTTCCCAGATAATTAGGAATGTTGAGCAGTTCCTTAAATGTCTTTCAGCCATATGAATTTCCTCTGTTGAGAATTGTCTGTTTAGTTCTATAGCCCATTTCTTAACTGGACTGTTGGGCATTTTGATGTCTAATTTCTGGAGTTCTTTATATATTCTGGATATCAGCCCTCTGTTAGATGTGGGGTTGGTGAAGACCTGTTCCCATTCTGTAGGCTATCGCTTTGTTTTGTTGACCGTGTTCTTTGCTCTACAAAAGCTTCTCAGTTTCAACAGGTCCCATTGATTGATTGTTTCTCTCAGTGTCTGTGCTACTGGTGTTATATTTAGAAAGTGATCTCCGATGCCAATGCATTCAAAACTACTTCCTACTTTCTCTTCTATCAGGTTCAGAGTAACTGGATTTATGTTGAGGTCTTTGATCCACTTGGATTTAAGTTTTGTTCATAGTGACAGATATGGATCTATTGCAGCCCTCTACACATTGACATCCAGTTATGCCAGCACAAAACAACTCTGAGATACCACTTTACACCTTTCAGAATGGCTAAGATCAAAAACACAGAAGACAGCTTATGCTGGAGAGGATGTGGAGCAAGGGGAACTCTCCTCCACTGCTGATGGGAATGCAAGCTTGTACAGCCACTTTGGAAATCAATATGGTGCTTCCTTAGAAAATTGGGAATCCATCTCCCCCAAGACCCAGCTATAGCACTCTTGGGCATATACCCAAGGAAAGCTCAATCATACCACAAGGGCATTGCTCAGCTATGTTCATATCAGCATTGTTTGTAATAGCCAGAACCTGGAAACAATGTAGATGCCCATCAATTGAAGAATGGATAAAGAAAATATGGTACATATACACAATGGAGTACTACTCAGCAGAGAAAAAGAATGATATCATGAGGTTTGCAGGCAAATGGATGGATGTAGAAAAAAATCATCCTGGGTGAGGTAACCCAGACTCAGACGGACAAACATGGTATGTACTCACTCATAGTAGGATACTATATGTAAAACAAAGATGACTAGACTGCTACACAACTCCAGGGAGGCTACCTAGAAAATGGGACCCTAGGAAAGACACAGGGACACAGGGATCCCCCAATGACAGAGAAATGGATGACATCTACATGAACAACCTGGATGACAGTGGGAGTAATGAAGGGCAAGGTTTGAGGAAAAGAGAGCTTAGGGGACCAGGAGATCCCAGCTGGATCAAGAACAGAAAGGGAGAACAAGGAATAACAGACCATGATAAATGAAGACCACGTAAGAACAGGAAGAAGCAAAGTGCTAGAGAGGTCCCCAGAAGTCCACAATGATACCTCTACTGTAGATTACTAGCAATGGTTGAGAGAAAGCCTGATCTGACCTAGTCTGGTCATCAGATGGCCAAACACCCTAATGGTCCGTGCTGGAACTCTCATCCAATAACTGATGGAAGTGGATGTAGAGATCCTCAGCCAGGCCTCAAGTGGAGCTCCAGGAGTCCAATTGTCAAGAAAGAGGAAGGTTTGTAAGAGTGTGAATTGTTGAGACCAAGATTGGAAAAGCACAGGGACAAATAGCCAAACTAATAGAAACACATGAACTATGAACCAAAGGCTGTGGAGCCCCAGCTGGATCAGCCCCTCTGGATAAGTGAGACAATTGAATAGCTTGAACTGTTTGGGAGGCACCCAGGCAGTGGGACCTAGTCCTATCCTTAGTGCGTGAGCTGTCTGTTTGGAACCTTGGGCTTACACAGGGACACTTTGCTCAGCCTGGAAGGAGGGGACTGGAGCTGCCTGTACTGAATCCACCAGGTTGAATTGAATCCCCAGGGGAGTCTTGGCTCTAGAAGAGATGGGAATGGAGGGGAGGGGCTGGGGGAAAGGTGGGGGCAGGGGCTGGAAGGGGGAGGACAGGTGAACCCATGGCTGATGTGTAAAATTAAAATACAAATATAGTAAATAAAAAAGGAGAAAAAAATGAAATGTAATGTTTTTCCTGGCATTAATTAGAAATCTTTGAACATCATAATTTAAAATCGGCCATCAGCCTAGTTGTGCTCTCCCAGGGACTGTGTGTTTTATAATTCTATCGTGACTCATTTGATTTGTTTTATTGCAGATGAAAGTTCTTTTCAGACACAGTTCATTTGCATAAAGTCAAAATGTATGTTTAAACATGTTTCTGTATTTACTCTTATTTGTAGCTTCAAGTGGAGTCATTGGTATAATTATGAATTTCATTTCATTTTTTACCACCTAAAATCCTCTAAATAGCTCTCCATTGCTTTGAGGATGAAAATGGAATGTTTAGAGACTCCTTTAAAGTCTTTTTAATTCCAATGTTATTTCTATGTCATTTTGTGTAGGTACAGACACTCCAATTGCTCTCCAACATGTTTATAATCTACACCAATTGTGCTGATGAGATCTCAGTCTCTATTTCTTCAAAACTCCATCTCCTTAGAAATTTTCATTTCTGCTGTGTCTGGGACACCACTAACTGCTTACTTTCACACACAGTGAATTTCCTGGGAAACTGTAGTGTATACAGTAAGGTCCCATGTCACTTCTTCATTGAATCTTCTTTTTCTTTTTCTCACTGTTCCTTTGCATGCCTTCTATCTTTCTGTTCTGTCCCAATCTTCCTATCTTCTATATTAACTGTGGAAATTCTACACAGAACGCATTCTCTTCTTCTATCACTTCTTTCTTTATGCCGATTGTACACAAATGGTTGTGGTAAAAATACACTGGGTTCATTTGTACATAATATGCATTTATAATGAATAAATAGCACATTTAATCAAATTACATCTTTTTTCGTCTTTATAATATAGACATACTTTCTTCTCTCTTGATACTTCTGCTTCAAAGCTATTTGTTTATTTTATGAATTATTCAGTAGAAGGAATATGAGAAACAATGATGGGAGACATATTCAAATTCATTAGCAACTTGTCTTTTCAAATTTCATAAACTACATATTTAATAAACCGTGAGCATCTGGCAATCAATGAATCAACGGATGTGGGACATGTCCCAAGATGCATGGATAGCATGCTAACTATGTTTGAATATTTAAAGAGCCATTTATTGGATAAAGAAAATATTACAGTCTTTCTTTTTACTGACACAGTTACATCAATTAACTAATATTTTATCCATTTAATAAACATTTATTTAAAAATACTATGCACAAGATGTAGACCTAATGTTCTGATAATTTTTCTTATTCCCAAGAACTTTAAACTGGATAAGGAATGCATATAACAGAGCCAGGAATTGACGAATAGTGTGTGTAATAACAACAAACAATAGAAATCTAATTTCAGGAAATACAATTTCCTTTTGGAAATAGAAAAGAAAAACTCAGTTTCACCATGAGATATTAAAAGTATCTAAACATATAATGTTGCAAAATTCCTGATATTTAAACATTTGTATAATTGTCATCTCTAATCCTTGGTGACCCAGCACTATTGGTTTCAACATACTCTAATTAAAGTGAAAACTGTATGATAACTGCCGGATTATTGACAGTCAGTACCAGATATCATGCCCAACTCAAATGATTTGATCAAATGATGGATTGTTCAAAGTAAATTCTTACCCAGTTTATCTGTATTATGACTGAGCAGTTGTTTTATTGGTACTCTTCACTTGTTTTTACATCTGTGTGGTAGTTTGAATGTAATTGGCCCCCATAATCTCACAGGAAGTGGCACTGTTTGGAGGTGTGACATTGTTGGTGTGGCTATGGACTTGTTAGAAGAAGTGTGTCACTGTTGGGGTGGCTTTGAGGTTTCCTATGCTCAGAATACTGCCAAGTGACACAGTCAACTTGTTGCCTGCAAGATGTAGAACTCTCAGCTACTCCAGCACTATGTCTGCCTACACACCACCATGTTCCTTGCCATGACCATAATGAACTAAACCTCTGAAGCTGTAAGTGATCCCCCTCTAGTAAATGTTTTTCTTATGAGAATTGCCATAGTCATGGTGTCTCTTCATAGCAACAGAAACCTTAACTAAGACAATCTGCATGTTTTATATAACTGAAACCTATTGATATCACCATTCAAAAATCCCAGTTTTTGCCAAATTCAATCTGGTACAAGCCATAAAAATTTACAAAATCATTTTAGAATCATCTGTTTTCCTCTCATAAAATCATGCAAGTTTTCAAAAAAGAGTATTTGCTTTAGTGAACAAATATGGTGACAATTTTCCCAATAGCAATTATGTAAAAAAAATGTGGAATATTTCAAGTTATGTCATTAAAATTAAAGTACATTTTTGGCATGCAATTGATTGACATAATGTAATAAAGAAATAATATCAACTGATATAACATCACCAAAGAGTACTGAGAAGAATAACCTGCCTCTAATTCTTACGATATTGTTTTAGCTATGGTCATTTTTGGCGAACTGTAGCATCTTAGGGAAAAGGTATTACTGTAAGTATAATAAAGCCATGAAGTACAGGGATATCTGAAAATCTGTGCTATGGAAGCTTAAATATTTTTTTGGTTTTAGAGGCTATTTTATTTTTATTTTTAAAATTGGCAAAACAAGGTATTTGTGAGAGGAAAACTGTATTTCATAATGTAATTAATAAGCAATCACTAGGTAATTGTGTTATTGCTAATAGATAACTTTTTGATCTGATATTTTGTAAGCAATACTTTTAGGCTCACACTTTTATGTTAATTATATGTGTGAAATAGTAAAAAAAACATTGAAATATTGTGTATTGACAACATAATTAAATTGAAGTCAATAACTAATTAAATTGAAGCTTATTAATGGTTATCAATATTTCCAGCACTAGTTGGATATTTTAAGAATCAGTGATATGGTCTTCTAGAAACTCCCTTGATGTGAGTTTATAGACAATTGGGCTATTATTTGGGAAGGAAAAGCTCCTGGTGTTGAGTTTTTGGCATTTGTGTTGGAGTTATCTATCAATCATCACAGAAAAGCCTTGTTTAGACTACTTGCAAAACTATGACATCTACCCCCTTTAAATTATTTTTCTTTTAAAGAACTCATTGTATAGTTGAAAAAAATATCAAACTAAACATTAGTAAAAATAATCAGAATTTCTGAGGAATTTTGACAGCCATTTCATTTATGTCATTCCTTAAAACTGTTGCTTGTGTGTGTGTGTGTGTGTGTGTGTGTGTGTGTGTGTGTGTGTGCTAGAAGTTACTTTCCAGAGTTGGTTCCCTCCTCCACCATGTGAGATGTGAGTCTGGGGGATTGACTCAGGTTACCTGGTTTGGCAGCAGCCTCCTTTACTCAATGAATCATCTTGATGGATTATTTATTTTAGACTATTTATGCTTTTGAATAAGACATGAGAATTTTAATATTTCGAGTGGTACTATGAGGTGCCACCAATACCTAATACTATGAGGATTACACCTAAAAGGATTCCACATAAAACTTTTTCTAATACTTAACTGTGAAAAAATGGGAATGTGATTATCTATAAATAACATTTAAACTTACAAATCCTCAAACATACTAAAACAACACTATAAATGTGTTAGATAGTGTGAGAAAATCATTGAATGAAACTTATATGAAAATTGTTGGATTAAACAATAATTATTTGTTGTTCCTTTTTTATCTGTATGGATGATCTATGCTGCACTTGGTTGGGCAGGTTTTAAGTTACAAGCTGGGTTATGACTTTCATATTCCTTGGACTTGCTAGATTAGCAACTGTGTTAGGGCAGATTTTCCTCATGGTGGCAGCCAAAGTAAAACAAAACAAGCCATTTTCTTTTCTTTCTTTCTTTTTTTATTTTGTCTGACTATTGGAAGGTGATGCATAGTTACACTAAAAACCAAGATCTGAGAGTATAAATGGTTGCTTTAATAAGAGAATTGTTAAAGTCACAACGGAAGGCAGAAAAAACAAGGCCATGAATTGTATCAGTTCTTAGTGGAAATTGAACAATGCTAGGGAGACTACCTATCATTGGAAAAGGTGGTAAAGGGCAAGATCAGCTGTCATTCAGCTTGCTTAGACAAATGGTAACGCTGAATGCTGAAGAGGTAGATGGAGGGAAAGTCCTCTTCATAACCATGGTTTTCATTACTGCTGAATTTACCTATGGATCTGAACATCCACAGACAGGAATGTACAGAAAGAGACATGAGATTTTGGTCTCAGAAGAACCTGTATCCCTGAAATATCATTGACCATGATTCAAATGATCAAAACAACAAATAAACCCTTATCTAACTGCTTACTTGAAGATACTTAGAAATTAAAGGAATTTATAGATGCAATTTTAAAAGTAGTAACTGGGGAAACTTTATAGAATGTTTATCTAAGTTTTTGAAAACAAACAAAATATATTATCTGCTGTATAAACGCCCTTAACCAATTACTATTATGTGGCCACCTTGACTCAAGAAGAAAACATTTGAAATTATTTTTCTCTTCCAGAGAGGAGAGAGTAAATTAGCAAAGATATCAAAAGTAACACTTCCAATTTTATCAGTTGTGTTTCTCTCATATTTTTGCTAATAGTCCCTAGGAATTTTTTTACTTTTCTATAATTTGGATTTTTTTTTTATCTTTATGACAGGAAACCCTTGGACAAAGTAAGTTCTATATTAATATCAATGTTGGGCTTTTTGTAATCACACCTTCAAATGGGAATGAATTATCTGTTACATTTGCCTTCTTTACACTATTAAATATTCTTTTTTAAGTTAATATAAAGTGAATATATGCTACTATAGAGTGATTCAAGTTAACATAAACTTCCTTTTGAGATCCCTGTGCAACATTTTTTCCTAAACTAGCTTCCTTCCAGAGGCCAGTAAGAAAATATGAACTGCATAAAATTTGTAGAAAATGGCTACCTTCCCATACAGAAATCACATGATAAATATTTGAAATGCTTCCAAGCTTTGGTTATCAGTGCTAAGGGGTAGAACAGGACAATTATCTCTTACAGTAGTTTGTTGGCTGCTCTGTGATTTCATGGATGATTTTAGAGTTAAAATTATTTTAAGCCAAAGCTTTTATAGTGATTGGCAGTTTAAAGTAGTATGTTAGAAGAGGCAGAGCTGCTCCTTAAGTGAATTATAAATTCTAAAACTGTATATTTAGTAGATCATTCAAGACTAAATTAACATATACACTCTGTAGCACAACTTGTATAGAGCCTACTTATTCTTTGGAAATGGTTTCTTTGCTGTTAATTACTGTATTTAAAATCCAACTAATATGATCTAAATCATACCTGGTACTCTAAACCTAGCCAACTTATTTGGCTAGCAAGGTCATGCATCTTACAACAGAACCTACTACCATCACGTCAGCACTTTCTTAAACCAGTATAACTCTTAACCACATTTTAAATACTTGTTTTTATTCCCACGAGTAAGTGGAAATCTCACCCATTATCAAAGAAGATCCTTTGTGGTAGAAGGAGACCACTGGAAAAGATCCAATTAGTCACAAGACAGAGAACTACTCACAATTTACCTTGGGGTGCAATGGCACAAGTGATACATCTAAACTCAGCTCCTGCACCTAAGACTTTGGAAACGTCACCAAAGGGGACAAGGAAAGGTTGCAAAAGCTCTCAGACCAGGAATTCTGTGTGGGACTGTGCCTTCTGACAGTAACAGGGCAGATACTCCCATGAAACCTTCACGACATTGCTGCCTAAAGAAGTCCTGAACAATTCCAATTGTGCTTAACTTTACCATGTAGATGGAGCATTGAAAAGCCTCTCCCATCAGATGAAGAGCTACAGGTTATGAATGACACTGTTGAGAAAGGTAGAGTTAGTCTTCCCTGATTGGTTATACAACACCATGTGGCCAGCATTAGGAACAGACAGGAATGCAACACAGAGTGGACTCCACAGGATTATTTATATGTTGATACATTTGTATGTGTATATAACAATGGTTAATATAGAAAGAATAGGAGGTAAGAGATGGAGGAGAGAAAAATTATAATTATATTTCAATTAAGTTTTTTAAAAAGAAACAGAGCCAGGCGGTGGTGGCACACGCCTTTAATCCCAGCACTCAGGAGGCAGAGGCAGGAGGATCTTTGTGAGTTCGAGGCTAGCCTGGTCTACCAAGCGAGATCCAGGGAAGGTGCAAAGCTACACAGAGAAACCCTGTCTCGAAAAAACAAACAAAACAAAACAAAACAAAACAAAAAACAAAAACAAAAACAAAAAAACCAGAAAGTTCAGGACTTAAAATCAGACATAATTTTACTAGCAATTTTTCCATTTCAGGAATGTTTGCATTGCTTATAAATTTAAAAACACTAATAATATTAAAATTAAACAATAAGAAATGGGGTAAAGTATTAGAAGAAAACAGAGATGACCCATTTTAGTAAGTCAGTTATGTTTTCACTCAGAGATCCAGTTTGAATGTATTTTTCCCTTCTCAATGTATGTTCATACAGTGAATAATATCAACAATGACAACAATGAAGTCTAATTTCTTATATTACCTTTTTTTGGAATATGGACATAGTAAATTACCATTCCAGGTCTTAAGATATATATTACACACACACACACACACACACACACACACATTCACACGCATATAAGTATATATGCATTTCTTTACTGTTCCATTGTGTGAAAAATATGGTATTTACAGTGAATTCCATCTATATGCCTGAGAATTTCTAAGGAAAGGCTTCCTTCATAGTCACAGGCACAGACTTATGCTACTAAGCACTTTTCAATCATTTAATCATGGAATAACAGTAATAAATACAAAGATTCCATTCTTATGTGCATATAAAAATGAAAAGAAAACAAGGCAAGTTTTGAAGGAAAATATTTCTAATCAAAATGCCTCAAGTAATAGGAGCTCTCTATAAAAATGACTAACTGCACAAGGAAAGAGACTACTATAAGTTGGAGCCATCAAAACAAAAATAAATCCAAATGCTGGAGCTAGGAACTGAGCATAAAACAGCTAAGTCTATATTAGTTTTGAGTGCTGTAGGCATAAAAGATAATGTGGGATCATGTTCCTTCACTGATATCTCATGTTCTCATATTTTCACTTGATTCTCTTAGGATTACATGTGTAGAATCATAATAATTCAGTAATAACTTTAGTTATTGGCATAACTTGTCCTGTGAGTTTCTTATTACTGTTTGAGATTAGTGCCATCATTATAATAAAATATGTGTTACATTTAATTACTTAGCTTTGAACCATGATGACCTTTAAACAAAGACACTAGCCAACCTTAAAAATACGTTTTAGTTTTATTACTTGACATATTATTATTTACATTTATTTTGTTCTCTATCTGATTCACTGTGTGTGTTTGTGCATGTTTCTCCATCCCTCTATCTCCTGGTCTCTCTGTCTCTGTCTCTCTGTGTAGTACATAGGTCTCTATATTGAACACACACTAACTTGGAACTGGCTTTGTGCACCAGATTGTCCTCTAGTTCACTCTACCATTGTGCTCCAAGTTCTGGGATTCCAAACACTCACAGCATACCATGTACAGCTATTGGCTGTATGGTTTAGGAAGGATTATGTGCCCATTATTTGAGAGTGAATATAAGATTCAACATGGAAAGTAGTTTCTTAGATTGTTAAAAAGAGGGAGTAGTTTTCACAAGTCTAACACGGGGATTGATAAGTTGTTTTGTATTTTTAACCTTTTATGTTTTGTTTGAGCACTTTGATTTCCCATAAAATGATTACATTGATGAAATACATTTGCCATTTTCCTCGTAATTAAGGTGTGTTGTGAATTTTGGAGGTAATTTGTCATCTTGTGATAACGCTAAAATTTTCAACAGTAAAATTACCTTTATTCCATTAATTTCCTTTATTTACAGTGTATTTGCTAATAGTATTGCTTTATTTGTCTATATTTTAATCTAGCTGACAAACAATTAACTAAAACAATTTCAGAAATGTGTTAAAGATGGAAATTATGTTTTGGAGAAACAGAGATCTGCTGAAACCTCACGATCCTAACTTTTACATTTTGAAATACATTAATGATAACAACATTTAGATAATCATCAAGGATATAGAGCTGGCCATGAGTTATGACAAGCGTAGGTGTCTGTCTTACAAAAAACAACTTCATTCTTTTCCTTGCCAAATCCTGTAATATCCATTTCAGTTGCATTTTTAAATTCAAATCCTTTTGCTCAAGCATAATGGAGTGAAGACAAATAATGCTCACATTTTGAAGTAGCTTAGTCATTCTAGAAATGGAAGAAAAAATTAATTTTGAAATGGAGGTAGAATCCAGCAGATCAGATATAATAATTCTCCAAGTTTGAAAGGTGAATCTGCATGTGTGTGTGTCCAGGTTTACATACACACAATTAAGCCTTCCTATGAGTTGGGGTGATGATGAAGAAGAGTGTAAAATTGAAAGCATTAATTTACCATTTTAGTTTAGGATAACTATAATGTTTTGCATGATACTGTACATATGGACTTCTGAAGTGTGACATACACTTAATTAGGTATCGTGTTAGTTTCCTCACATTTGCAAATGTTATGAACCAGTCTGGTTTGTAATTTTTAGAATTTGAAGCTATTTTCTTTTCTCTGGTCAATTCATTCATTTCTCACAAATAATTACTATGTTTCTGTGTGTATCAGGAAGTCTCAAACAGACTAGGGAAATTGAAAAAATAAAACTCAGCCATTTCCTTCAAGGAGCTTAGTACTTAGCTGGGAACTTAATACATCAAGTAGCAATTACAAGGTGCTGTGATTAGCTTCAGTCATATTATCCAACAGGCATACAAGTGGCAGATGAAAGAGAAAAGAGAGGGAGAGAGTTATCAAACATTGTTAATGAAGGCATGAATCTAAAAAGGTAAAAGGTGGTTCAAGTGAGGTGAAAACAGAGGAAGAGAGACCTGGGAACTTTGTAAGCACAGGTTTGAGACCAAAATGATACCAGACAATTTGAAAGGAGAGGTCACATGATTCCCTAAGGAAATAGCTGAGTTCAGGAAATTTCCCTGCATTCCCAGTCTCCTTCAAATTTCATTAACAGCATAAAAGGTCAGCAGTATTCAGTGCCTACTATGAAAATTATATTTGAAAATCAGTTTTATAACAAAATTGCTCTATGGTAATTGTTTTTATGGAGCTTTTTATCTCTATATTATAAGAGATGAAGAAATTGAAATCTATTTTTAATTTTATAGAAGACCCAGAAGGACTTTTTCTCAGTTTCTTTAAAGTTAATAGCAATAGAAGAGCTAATGCCATTGTGAATTCCATAGGTGATATGACAAATTTCACAGAGAAGGTTTTACTGACTACACTTCTTTAAATATGTATTACTAAAGATCATCAAATCATTTTGGCCAAATCTTGGCCACTATTTTTCTAGTTGACCTTCAGCAACTTAGAGCAGGTTCTAAAAATGTGTTGTGGGGCAAAGGACAAGGAAGGATTCAGGAAACTATAGAAACCATAAGATACAATTGGGTCTCCATGGGACCCCTTTGCCAAAAACTGAATTAGGTGTAACACATTCCTGGCACTGGAGTTTTCATTTGGTGCAGAGAGATATCTAGGTGGGGCTTTGATGATTTGATGATTTCATTTCGATTTCTTTCATATATGTATGTATTTTAAGAAGCTTCTGCTGTAGTTGGTTTCCATATGAACCCTTAAATAATCCTTAGTTTTAGCTATCCCTCCCCATATGTCTTTCGTTACCTCCCTCTTCCTCACTACCCATCTCCATTTCAGCCTCCTATTTCAGCCACCCTCCATACACAACAGCCATTCCTAACTATATATTCTCTTCCATATTCCTGAAGAAATCCTTTCCTTTCTCCTCCTTCCCTTACTCTCTGCCTAATTTCTGTGGTTATACTAATTGTAGCTGGCTTATTGAAGATTTAAAAGCTAACATCCATATGTAAGTGAATGCATACCCTATTTCTTTTTGAGGTCTGGGTTACGCCACTCTGAATGATTTTTCTTTCTTTCTAGTTCCATCTATTTACTGAGAATTTTATGACTTTATTTTTTACATCTGAGTAATAGTTCATTATGCAAATGTATCAAACTTTTCTGATCAGTTCATCTCTTGACAGACATACAGGTTGTTTATAATATCTGGCTATTGTGAACAATGAACATGGTTGAGCAAGTATCTCTGTAATAGGAAGAAATGATCTTTGAATATATAATCCAAGAGTGGCACAGAAGGATCTTGCTTGAGGTAGGTCAATTCCAAGCTTCCCGAGGAACTGCCACACTATTTTCCATAAGAGGCTTACTCCAGCAGCAATGGATGAAAGCTCCCCTTACCCCATAATCTCAGCAGTAGAGGCTGCCATTTATTTTGTTGATCTTGGCCATTCTTACTGGTATAAGATGAAATCTCAAAGAAGTTTTGATTTGCATTTCCCTGATGTTGAACAGTGCGTGTGTGTGTGTGTGTGTGTGTGTGTGTGTGTGTGTGTGTGTGTGTGTCTTCATCTGTATGTTTCTTTGGTTCTTTTAATTTTTTTCTGTTTGTTTGTCTTGTCCTGTTCTGGTTTCTTTTCAGTTGTCTATCTTCTAATGAGAGAGGGAAAGAAGAGGTGTGAATTTGGGTGCGTGAGAACGTAGGGATCCCACAGTATATCATAAAAGAATCAAATCTACTGAAAGATGGGAAAATGTACCTTTATTCTTAGAAATATTCTTCAATGCTTTGCCATTGGCCCCATAGCTTGTACAAGTTATTCTTCTTGTTGCTATAAAGGTCACAAAGTAATTAACGTAAGGAAAGAAAGGTTTTGGTTCCAGTCTGAGAGACCACATCACATCATGGCAGGGAAGGCATGCAGCCAGAGCAGGAGGCCAGATAGTCACATTGTGTCTATCTACAGTCAGGAAGCAGAAAGCAATGCATGCTTAGTGTAGGATACCATTCTATGTAACAGTGCTGCCCATAGTGTGCAGTTCTTCCCACTTTTATTAACCTGATCTAGATACTTTCTTGGAAGGATGCCCAGAGGCTAACCTAATCTAGATAAGATTTTTACAGAATTGCCCTGAGGCTTGTCTCCTAGGTGATTCAAGTTCCCATCAAGTTGGCAATTGAGGTTAACTACTCCTCAGCTGAGGTTCTTGCAGAGTGTGATTCCTTCCCCGAGGCAGTCTTTTGTCAGCCCTTTCTTCTCACTGGCATGGAAAGAAGAAGGGTGGCTTTCTAATTCTTTAAATTTGTTCTTAAGTTTGTCCCCTGCTCTGCCAGGCTTCTCTTTACAAATGACTAGAATACTTGATTTAGAAATATAAACATTCCTTCTGTTGGGCTCTGAATTTTAAAAGCATTAGATGTTTTGCTTTTAGAGCTACGTCATCAGTAATTCCAACATCACAATGCACCTAGATCAACCAAGTAAATGCTACAAAAGACATTTAGGTAAAGACATTATAACACTGATGGAAATTTTTTAAAAAAGTAATACTGTATGTAAGTACCACATGTTGGCAATGTTAGCTAGTGAGGTAAGATAAGTGATACATTCAAGTCATGCACATGCTCACAAGCTCTTGTAACCAGATCATTTTCTTATTTCTTTCTCTGAACTGTCTGTTATCAAGGGAGGGACATGTCACTTAGCTGTAGTTATAAAGGCTTTAATTCTTAGCTATGCCAACCGATTTCCATTTTGATGATGACAACAATAGAAAAGAGTTGTATCCTGTGTTTAGTATTACCACAATCGATATTGATTAGTGACCAGTTTTTCTAAAGGATGAAAAAAAAAAAAAGAATTATTTAGCACATTTGGCAATAAGAACTCTGGAGAGTATGGAACACATAGGCAATTATCACACATGAAACCGTCAATTAATTTGAATGACTAAGATTACATAAGAGCACTTGGTTTATGGCCCAAGGCATGCAACACAGCAGTTGAAAGTAATTTTAAAAAGCGAACTTCAAGTCCTTCTTAAAAAGTCCGTATTACCTTACCAGTTTGTAAGCATATGGATGGTGTGGCCTTTGTCTAATTCACTAACCTAGATGTCAGGATTCCTATTTATGTGACAAAAATCCAACTCATACAACAACATTTTTTTCAAAGATTTTACAAGCATCTTTGGTGCCAGCAGCTTTATCATCGTTAGAAGCACATTTTGCTTCATTTAACACAGATTTCCACTAATATGTCTTCCTTACTATAATGTGAACTTTTCAAATGCAGCTTTTATAACTGATGCTGAAGAATGCATTAAAAAAACTTTAGCATAATATCTGAAATAAAATATATGTTTTCATAACATGTGTTTATGAACTCTCTGTTTCATCTTAGAATGCATGCAAATATCATTTTTATGTATATAAAGGCTAAAGTTGAGACCATATCTTTAGAAAGTATTACTAAATAAAACCAGAAAATTTATTCATTTTTTAAAGTTAGGATTTCTTTGAGCTCTCTGAGCCTTCAAAGCTAAGGGGGATTATGTCAAGCCAAAGATATTTCATTAAATGAATCATTTTATTTAGTAAATCACAGAATTCCTCATATTTTAGAAAGTGTTGGAAAGACTCAAATGTAAGTCAGCTCTTTCTGCTGAAGACAAGAAAAGTTGAAATACATTTTGACAGCACATCCTGGTGTGGAAGAATCAGTATTGTCAGTTCTCAGGAAAACAATCTATTCATACCATGTTTGTCC